>NW_028159501.1:57500-60854 GCF_964263955.1 Coregonus lavaretus
TGTGAATCTAAAAGCATTGGGAGGGAGAGGGAGGGAGAACATTGATAAGTGATAAGTATGAAAAAACAACCTACAGTAATCATAAACTGACATTTAATCGTAAACTAAGCAGTCTACGTAAACTAAGCAGTCTACAACATTACGCGCACACACGCACACACTAGAAAGTGTGTGCCCTCACGCAGGGAAGGAACAGTTATTCCTATAATAATATAATATGCCATTTAGCAGACGCTTTTATCCACATTTTTGTGTATGGGTGGTCCCGGGGATCGAACCCACTACCTTGGCGTTACAAGCGCCGTGCTCTACCAGCTGAGCTACAGAGGACCAGAGGACCAGAGGATTCCTCTACCCAAGGATAGTAAAGCCCCCTTTACTGGCTCAAATAGCCGACCAATCAGCCTGTTACCAACCCTTTGTAAACTTTTGGAAATAATGGTGTTTGACCAGATACAATGCTATTTTACAGTAAACTAATTGACAACAGACTTTCAGCACGCTTATAGGGAAGGACATTCAACAAGCACAGCACTTACACAAATGACTGATGATTGGCTGAGAGAAATTGATGATAAAAAGATTGTGGAGGCTGTTTTGTTAGACTTCAGTGCAGCTTTTGACATTATCGATCATAGTCTGCTGCTGGAAAAACGTATGTGTTATGGCTTTACACCCCCTGCTATATTGTGGATAAAGAGTTACCTGTCTAACAGAACACAGATGGTGTTCTTTAATGGAAGCCTCTCCAACAAAATCCAGGTATAATCAGGAATTCCCCAGGGCAGCTGTCTAGGCCCCTTACATTTTTCAATCTTTACTAACAACATGCCACTGGCTTTGAGTAAAGCCAGTGTGTCTATGTATGCAGATGACTCAACACTATACATGCCAGCTACCATAGCTGCAGTTCGTTTCAGAATGGGTGGCAAGGAATAAGTTAGTCCTAAATATTTCAAAAACTAAAAGCATTGTATTTGGGATAAATCATTCACTAAACCCTAAACCTCAACTAAATCTTGTAATCAATAATGTGGTAATTGAGCAAGTTGAGGAGACTAAACTGCTTGGAGTAACCCTGGATTGTGAACTGTCATGGTCAAAACATATTGATACAACAGTAGCTAGGATGGGGAGAAGTCTGTCTATAATAAAGCGCTACTCTGCATTCTTTATGTGTGTGTTTCTGTGTGTATGTAGGCTGATGATGTCCAGTGACATAAAGCTATCTCAGCAGTGCTAAAAGCTGTGGAGTTATGACCGGGGGCAGCCTCAGGTCACGTTCTCAGGAGAGAGAGAATGGGTAAAAATAGCAGACCCAAGGTGTGGCATGCACCTTGGCATGCACTCATAAAGACATTTACCATTGCAGCTTCTCTCTATCTCTCCTCCCTCTCTCCTCCCTCTCCCTCTCTCTCTCCTTCTCTCTCTCCCCTCTCTCTCTCTCCCTCGCTCTCTCTCCCTCTCTCTCTTTCTTTATCTCTCTCTCTCTCTCTCTCTCTCTCTCTCTCTCTCTCTCTCTCTCTCTCTCTCTCTCTATATATATATATATATATATATATATATATATATTGGGGGGAAAAAGTATTTAGTCAGCCACCAATTGTGCAAGTTCTCCCACTTAAAAAGATGAGAGAGGCCTGTACATTTCATCATAGGTACACGTCAACTATGACAGACAAATTGAGAAAATAAAATCCAGAAAATCACATTGTAGGATTTTTAATGAATTTATTTGCAAATTATGGTGGAAAATAAGTATTTGGTCACCTACAAACAAGCAAGATTTCTGGCTCTCACAGACCTGTAACTTCTTCTTTAAGAGGCTCCTCTGTCCTCCACTCGTTACCTGTATTAATGGCACCTGTTTGAACTTGTTATCAGTATAAAAGACACCTGTCCACAACCTCAAACAGTCACACTCCAAACTCCACTATGGCCAAGACCAAAGAGCTGTCAAAGGACACCAGAAACAAAATTGTACACCTGCTCCAGGCTGGGAAGACTGAATCTGCAATAGGTAAGCAGCTTGGTTTGAAGAAATCAACTGTGGGAGCAATTATTAGGAAATGGAAGACATACAAGACCACTGATAATCTCCCTTGATCTGGGGCTCCACGCAAGATCTCACCCCGTGGGGTCAAAATGATCACAAGAACGGTGAGCAAAAATCCCAGAACCACACGGGGGGACCTAGTGAATGACCTGCAGAGAGCTGGGACCAAAGTAACAAAGCCTACCATCAGTAACACACTACGCCGCCAGGGACTCAAATCCTGCAGTGCCAGATGTGTCCCCCTGCTTAAGCCAGTACATGTCCAGGCCCGTCTGAAGTTTGCTAGAGTGCATTTGGATGATCCAGAAGAGGATTGGGAGAATGTCATATGGTCAGATGAAACCAAAATAGAACTTTTTGGTAAAAACTCAACTCGTCGTGTTTGGAGGACAAAGAATGCTGAGTTGCATCCAAAGAACACCATACCTACTGTGAAGCATGGGGGTGGAAACATCATGCTTTGGGGCTGTTTTTCTGCAAAGGGACCAGGACGACTGATCCGTGTAAAGGAAAGAATGAATGGGGCCATGTATTGTGAGATTTTGAGTGAAAACCTCCTTCCATCAGCAAGGGCATTGAAGATGAAACGTGGCTGGGTCTTTCAGCATGACAATGATCCCAAACACACCGCCCGGGCAACGAAGGAGTGGCTTCGTAAGAACCATTTCAAGGTCCTGGAGTGGCCTAGCCAGTCTCCAGATCTCAACCACATAGAAAATATTTGGAGGGAGTTGAAAGTCCGTGTTGCCCAGTGACAGCCCCGAAACATCACTGCTCTAGAGGAGATCTGCATGGAGGAATGGGCCAAAATACCAGAAACAGTGTGTGAAAACCTTGTGAAGACTTACAGAAAACGTTTGACCTGTGCATTGCCAACAAGGGTTAAGGAACTGAATAAGAAGTTGAAAGATGACGAGAAAGAGAGAAAGGTCTCTTGCCTCGAGGTTGTCGGGAGAGGTTGTGTTTTCTCTAGCAGGAGATAAGCTGGCTTCTTATATGTTGTTGAGTAAAGCTTAAACCATGTATTTAGATTGTATGTAGGTATTGTAGTCAGGTATTATAGGTAGTTTACTTAGGTAGTTATTGTAGGTTATTGTAGGTAATTATTGTAGGTAAGTATTCTATTCGGTGGACCCCGGCGAAGCACGAGTGCTAGCTAACCCACCACTTGGACCAACAAAGCTAGCTAGCTAGTGGGTAGCTACTGGTAACTTTTAGCAACTGTGGTTAGTTGTTTCCAATGTTATTTCACGCTTAAGAGAACCTGTAATTGAGCCAGCTAGCTACCGACCATTCAG
>NW_028159500.1:0-1000 GCF_964263955.1 Coregonus lavaretus
GGATACCTACTTCCAGAACACAGGCCAGCCTGCCCTGGGACGACCCAGACAACACCACAGTAACTCTGTCGACCTGGGAATCACTGGTGGTAGGTCAACTAAGTCTAAATGCACCTTTTGGATACATTCATTACATTTTGGATGATTGAGATTTGGATGATTGAATGGGTAAACTTGTGGATGATTGAGTTAAAAACTCCCATCAAAAACCATGTAATAATATTTGTTTAAAAAATGACATTTATTGTATTTGATTTTATTAGATTAAATGCAAGCAATATGTCTTTCCCAGCTGTCTCTGTACAGATGATTCCTGCATGAAATAGAATCCACTCCAACTACAAAATGTATCTAATGGCCCTTCCACTGTCTGTCTCTGTAGTTGTGGTGTCTGGTCAGACCTCCAGGGGAGGGGGCTACTACACCGGTACAGGCCCAGGACCAGGCCGCTCCCGCCAGCACTCCAACTCAGCCGAGAGCCTGGATGGGATCCTCCGGGAGGGCCGGGAGCTGGTGCCCTATGGAGGGGGAGGACAGCGGCCCACCAGAGTCAAACATAGCGGCTCCGCGGATAGTCTCCTGGAGGGGCCCAGGGCAAGGGGGGATAGGGATGTGGGGAGGGCAGGGGGGAGTCTGGGGAAGTCTGCCTCCCTCCCAAAGAACAGTATGGTGCTGAGTAAGATGGGAGGAGGACGAGGAGAAGGAGGAAGGGGAGGAGGAAGAGGAGGAGGAGGACAGGGGGAAAACAAGATGGAGGGAAGAGGAGGAGGAAGAGGAGGAGGAAGAGGATGGAATTGGAGGCCGTCTATCGCTGTACAGGTGAGAGTGTTGAGTGTTTTTTATAGAGATCGAATTTATTCCTATGTTTCTAATTGTGTATTTCAGTGTGTCCCAAAGCAGTACAATCAATACATTTGTTTTAAGTGTAAATAAAGTTTGTTTGAATGAAATTTGACCTTTGATCCTGTGTGTGTGTCAGGTGGACAGCTCTGAGACCCTG
>NW_028159499.1:0-1000 GCF_964263955.1 Coregonus lavaretus
CCCCCCCCCCCACTCCCCTCTCCTCCACCCCCCCCCACTCCTCTTCTCCCCACTCCCCTCTCCTTTCTCCCCCCTCTCTCTTCTCGCCCCCTCTCTCTCCTCTCCTCACCTCTCCTCTTCTCCCCCTCCCTCTTATCTTCTCCCCCTCTCCTCTTCTCCCCTCTCCCTCCTCTCTCCACCTCTCCTCTTCTCCCCTCCCTCTTCTCCCCTCTCCCTCATCTCCCCCTCTCTCTCTCCCCCTCTCCTCTTCTCCCCCTCTCCTCTTCTCCCCTCTCCTCTTCTCCCCCCTCTCCTGTTCTCCCCTCTCCTCTTCTCCCTCTCCTCTTCTCCCTCTCTCTCTCCCTCTCTCTCTCTCCTCCCCCTCTCCTCTCCTCACCTCTCCTCTTCTACCCTCTCCTCTTCTCCCCCTCTCCTCTCCTCACCTCTCCTCTTCTCCCCCTCTCCTCTTCTCCCCCTCTCCTCTTCTCCCCCTCTCCTCTTCTCCCCCTCTCCTTTTCTCCCCCTCTCCTCTTCTCCCCTTCCAATTCTCCCTCCCTTATATATATACATTTGAGGAGGGAGGGAGGAGGGAGGGAGGAGGGAGGAGGGAGGGAGGGAGGGAGGGAGGGAGGGAGGGAGGGAGGAGGGAGGGAGGGAGTAATGGTCAGAACCACAGAGAGGGGAGGGAAGGGCGAGGAAAGATGGAGGAGGGGAGAGAGAGATCTGAGAGAGAGAGAGAATATATAATATATTTTATCACTGACTTCTCCACCAGTGATGTCATCACAACCAGCAACCTTTTCCACTTTTGGCCCAGCCCAGCCTGACCCTGACATATAGTATCAGGCCTGTTGAGTTGACTTGGGTAACAGACCTCTAGCTTCTACACCACATCCCCCCTTCTCCTGCTCTAACATGAGACCTCATCAGTACTCATTTTGGGTGCTGGTACTGTTTATATTTAGGAGCTGGAACATTAACCAATATTCTATAAGAGGTGAACTCAAGCAGTAGAAAGGGG
>NW_028159498.1:0-33682 GCF_964263955.1 Coregonus lavaretus
GAATCACTATGATAAATAGAATAGTTTTTCTTCAGTATATTTTTTTACCAGAGATGAGATTTACTTTGAGGTGCAAAGAGTAGGAATAGCCCTAGAGGTGAAATCACAAAAATGATACAGACATGATAGAACCATGGTGGCGTAGCAGGAAGACTGGAACGCCGTGAACCATGGTGGCGTAGCAGGGAGACTGGAACGCCGTGAACCATGGTGGCGTAGCAGGAAGACTGGAACGCCGTGAACCATGGTGGCGTAGCAGGGAGACTGGAACGCCGTGAACCATGGTGGCGTAGCAGGAAGACTGGAACGCCGTGAACCATGGTGGCGTAGCAGGAAGACTGGAACGCCGTGAACCATGGTGGCGTAGCAGGAAGACTGGAACGCCGTGAACCATGGTGGCGTAGCAGGAAGACTGGAACGCCGTGAACCATGGTGGCGTAGCAGGAAGACTGGAACGCCGTGAACCATGGTGGCGTAGCAGGAAGACTGGAACGCCGTGAACCATGGTGGCGTAGCAGGAAGACTGGAACGCCGTGAACCATGGTGGCGTAGCAGGAAGACTGGAACGCCGTGAACCAAGAGGTTGTGAGTTCAAATCCCAGGTGAGGACATGATAAATTACATTACTGTATGAATACACAATGTAATCATGTCTCAAATATGCCTGTTGAAAACACTTTATGTTAAAAGCACTGTGTATGTGGGTGTCCCTCAACTACTTTTCTCCTTCCCCCCTTCTGACACCCAGGTGACGACACGTATCTCTGCGTGCCTGGCAGATATCTCAACCTGGATGTCGGCCTATTACCTCAAGCTCAACCTCGACAAGACGGAACTGCTCTTCCTCCCCGGGAAGGCCTACCCACTCAAAGACCTCTCCATCACGGTTGACAACTCCACAGTGTCGCCCTCCCAGAGTGCAAAGAACCCTGTCGTTCTCTGCAAACATCAAAGCAGTGATAGACTGTTCTCCCTGCTACCGCACGGCAAGCGGTACCGGAGTGCCAAGTCTAGGTCCAAAAGACTTCTCAACAGCTTCTTCCCCAAAGCCATAAGATTCCTGAACAGCTAATCATGGCTACCCGGACTATTTGCACTGCCCCCCCACCCCATCCTTTTTACGCTGCTGCTACTCTGTTAATTATTTATGCATAGTCACTTTAACTCTACCCACATGTACATATTACTTCAACTATCTCAACTAGCCGGTGCCCCCGCACATTGACTCTGCAACGGTACCCCCCTGTATATATAGCCTCCCTACTGTTATTTTATTTTACTTCTGCTCTTTTTTTCTCAACACTTTTTTTGTTGTTGTTTTATTTTTACTTTTTTTGTTAAAAATAAATGCACTGTTGGTTAAGGGCTGTAAGTAAGCATTTCACTGTAATGTCTGCACCTGTTGTATTCGGCGCATGTGACCAATAAAATTTGATTTGATTTGATTTGACCCGTTCATGCTCTATAACATCCGTAGAGTACAACCCTACCTCACACAGGAAGCAGCGCAGGTCCTAATCCAGGCACTTGTCCTCTCCCGTCTGGACTACTGCAACTCGCTGTTGGCTGGGCTCCCCGCTTGTGCCATCAAACCTCTGCAACCAGGTTTTCAACCTCCCCAAGTTCTCCCATGTCACCCGCTCCTCCACACACTCCATTGCACTTGACTTCCCCCTTCTATCTCTGACTGATAGCTATGTTATTGAGGAAAAATGTACTTTCTGCCTGTGATATGTGGTTGTCCCACCTAGCTGTCCTAAGATGAATGCACTAACTGTAAGTCTAAATGACTAAAATGTCAAATGTTAAAAAAAATGTTCTCTACTTTCACCTCAACACGTTTTAATATTGAAATAGTCAAATAGTACTAGGCATCTTTATGTATCAATGACTCTTCCTCTCCTCCTCCTCTCCCTCCTTCTCCTCTTCCTCATCTACCCTGGTGGGTTGAGGGATGATTTAGAGGTTGGTCCAGACGGGGGTTGGGACGGGTGAAGAAAAGAGGCATGAGGCAGGGGATGGGGAAAAGAGCGGGAGGAGAGGAGGAGGAGGAGCAAAGAGAAGGAGAGGGGGAGGCGAAAGTAGAGAAGGAGGGGGAGGAAAAAGAAAAGGGAGGAGCGAGGGGAGGAGAGAAGGAGGGGGAGGAAAAAGAAAAGGGAGGAGCGAGGGGAGGAGAGGAGGAGGAGGGATGGATGGAAAACCTTCCCAGCAGCAGCATCGTGGAAACAGAACTATCCCTTGAGTAGCGAACAAGCCCCCTCAGTAGACGTGAATAGAGCTATAGAAATATTCAGCAGCAGCAGGAAGTTCCACTGAGGTACAGGAAGTTCCCTTCAGGATGCACTTCAGACAGGATGGGATCCGGGCCAACGGCCGAGCAGCAGCCTCAGTCCAGAACCCAACAGCCGAGTTAGGACAAGGGCAGCCTGTAGCCTCAGTCCAGAACCCAACAGCCGAGTTAGGACAAGGGCAGCCTGTAGCCTCAGTCCAGAACCCAACAGCCGAGTTAGGACAAGGGCAGCCTGTGGCCTCAGTCCAGAACCCAACAGCCGAGTTAGGACAAGGGCAGCCTGTGGCCTCAGTCCAGAACCCAACAGCCGAGTTAGGACAAGGGCAGCCTGTGGCCTCAGTCCAGAACCCAACAGCCGAGTTAGGACAAGGGCAGCCTGTGGCCTCAGTCCAGAACCCAACAGCCGAGTTAGGACAAGGGCAGCCTGTAGCCTCAGTCCAGAACCCAACAGCCGAGTTAGGACAAGGGCAGCCTGTAGCCTCAGTAGAGAACCCAACAGCCGAGTTAGGACAAGGGCAGCCTGTGGCCTCAGTCCAGAACCCAACAGCCGAGTTAGGACAAGGGCAGCCTGTGGCCTCAGTCCAGAACCCAACAGCCGAGTTAGGACAAGGGCAGCCTGTAGCCTCAGTCCAGAACCCAACAGCCGAGTTAGGACAAGGGCAGCCTGTGGCCTCAGTCCAGAACCCAACAGCCGAGTTAGGACAAGGGCAGCCTTATTCTAAAATGGATTCAATTGTTTTTTTCCCTCATCAATCTACACACAATACCCCATAATGACAAGGCAAAAACAGGGTTTTGGAAACTCCAGGAACCTAGGAAGAAACCTAGAGAGGAACCAGGCTCTGAGGGGTGGCCAGTCCTCTTCTGGCTGTGCCGGGTGGAGATTATAACAGTACATGGCCATTTAAGGCCAGATTGTTCTTCAAGATGTTCAAACGTTCATAGATGACCAGCAGGGTCAAATAATAATCACAGTGGATGTAGAGGGTGCAACAGGTCAGCACCTCAGGAGTAAATGTCAGTTGGCTTTTCATAGCCGAGCATTCAGAGGTCGACACAGCAGGTGCAGTAGACAGAGAGAGAGTCGAAAACAGAAGGTCTGGGACAAGGTACCACGTCCGGTGAACAGGTCAGGGTTCCATAGCCGCAGGCAGAACAGTTGAAACTGTAGCAGCAGTTCTGGAACCCTTTGATGCTCTTCTTCTTCTTAGCAGCCGGTGGATCATGTTCCGGAACCCTTTGATGCCACTTGATCATTATTTTCCCTTTAGTTACTAAATATAGACTGTAAACATTTAGACCACTGAAGGTCAACTGGAAAGACAATTGCATAATGACAGGGTATTTGTTTATATATCTCCTGATCCTACTGCACCTAGATAGATCTAGTCGCAACATCACTCTGCTTACATTCTCTTAACAGTGCAGTATTTGGTTCAGGAGATTTTTAAATAAGATGAAAAATAATTAAGAATAATTTGGCACTTCGTTCTTGATAAACTACATTTTAGGATCTTGCACTTTACCATCTTGTTGCACATTTTGCATTTAATAAAAACCTCTTAAGTTATATTCCACTACATTGGCACATCAATTACTTACAAACACACACACATGATTCAGAGTGAATGCTATAATGTTATAACTATCTACCTTGTGATTGTGACACCACAGGGCAGGCCTTCATGTTCTAAATTCATATTCTATATTAACACTGTAGAGAAGCAAGGAAACCTGGAGCGCCTGGTCAGATGTTTCGGTAACACTAGATAATGTTTCAGAAACACTCTAGAACATGTTTCAGTAACACTGTAGAATATGTTTGAGATGTTTCAGTAACACTAGATAACAATTTTGGAATAAATTACAATAGATATATTACTAGCTCTCTATTTATTACAGTATACAGTGAGGGAAAAAAGTATTTGATCCCCTGCTGATTTTGTACGTTTGCCCACTGACAAAGAAATGATCAGTCTATAATTTTAATGGTAGGTTTATTAGAACAGTGAGAGACAGAATAACAACAAAAGAATCCAGAAAAACACATGTCAAAAATGTTATAAATTGATTTGCATTTTAATGAGGGAAATAAGTATTTGACCCCTCTGCAAAACATGACTTAGTACTTGGTGGCAAAACCCTTGTTGGCAATCACAGAGGTCAGACGTTTCTTGTAGTTGGCCACCAGGTTTTCACACATCTCAGGAGGGATTTTGTCCCACTCCTCTTTGCAGATCTTCTCCAAGTCATTAAGGTTTCGAGGCTGACGTTTGGCAACTCGAACCTTCAGCTCCCTCCACAGATTTTCTATGGGATTAATGTCGGGAGACTGGCTAGGCCACTCCAGGACCTTAATGTGCTTCTTCTTGAGCCACTCCTTTGTTGCCTTGGCCATGTGTTTTGGGTCATTGTCATGCTGGAATACCAATCCACGACCCATTTTCAATGCCCTGGCTGAGGGAAGGAGGTTCTCACCCAAGATTTGACGGTACATGGCGCCGTCCATCGTCCCTTTGATGCGGTGAAATTGTCCTGTCCCCTTAGCAGAAAAATACCCCCAAAGCATAATGTTTCCACCTCCATGTTTGACGGTGGGGATGGTGTTCTTGGGGTCATAGGCAGCATTCCTCCTCCTCCAAACACAGCGAGTTGAGTTGATGCCAAAGAGCTCGATTTTGGTCTCATCTGACCACAACACTTTCACCCAGTTCTCCTCTGAATCATTCAGATGTTCATTGGCAAACTTCAGACGGCCCTGTATATGTGCTTTCTTGAGCAGGGGGACGTTGTGGGCGCTGCAGGATTTCAGTCCTTCACGGCGTAGTGTGTTACCAATTATTTTCTTGGTGACTATGGTCCCAGCTGCCTTGAGATCATTGACAAGATCCTCCCGTGTAGTTCTGGGCTGATTCCTCACCGTTCTCATGATCATTGCAACTCCACGAGGTGAGATCTTGCATGGAGCCCCAGGCCGAGGGAGATTAACAGTTATTTTGTGTTTCTTCCATTTGCGAATAATCGCACCAACTGTTGTCACCTTCTCACCAAGCTGCTTGGCGATGGTCTTGTAGCCCATTCCAGCCTTGTGTAGGTCTACAATCTTATCCCTGACATCCTTGGAGAGCTCTTGTGGAGAGTTTGGAACCTGATTGATTGATTGCTTCTGTGCACAGGTGTCTTTTATATAGGTAACAAGCTGAGATTAGGAGCACTCCCTTTAAGTGTGCTCCTAATCTCAGCTCGTTACCTGTATAAAAGACACCTGGGAGCCAGACATCTTTCAGATTGAGAGGGGGTCAAATACTTATTTCCCTCATTAAAATGCAAATCAATTTATTTTTTGTTGTTATTCTGTCTCTCACTGTTCAAATAAACCTACCATAAAAATTATAGACTGATCATTTCTTTGTCAGTGGGCAAACGTACAAAATCTGCAGGGGATCAAATACTTTTTTCCCTCACTGTAAGAGTTTAAATAATATATTGGATGAAGACTATTACGTCTAGAACTAGCATGGGAAAACATAATTAAAACGTAAAAAGCAGTGAAATAAATGTGACATTTAGCAATAATGTTACTAAAACCCTCTCTGGCGGCTTCTTCTTCCTCTTCTTCTTCCTCTTCTTCTTCTTCTTCCCCAGCAAGAGTTACTTGTCGCTTTGATGTTGCAAAAGTAAATTTTGCTACCAAGGTAACCAAGGTAACCAAGGTAACCAAGGTAACGCTCAATAATGTTTCACACCCTAGATCAACATTTCATAGCGCTAAGTTTCCTTGTCCTGCTCTGCTCATTGAAATTGCTTAAATTCTTTCATACATTCTTTATTCTTTTACTGTAAAATAAAAAAAGATGGATAAAAAAACGGCAGAAATAAAATCTGCCAGTTGTGAAAATAATGTTGTTCTGTTGTCAAATAAGTTACAAAAAAAGAAATAAAAAATATTTGCTTACAGTACTAACATCCTAAACTAGATGAACAACATGTTAAGTCTATAAATATCTTTACAAATATACATGTTAATTATTAAAATAAACATTTTGTATCACTTTAAATGATTACATGCTCATGACAGTGTATTGCAATGCTTTGATTCGAAAACAATATTTTAGGAAATTATTTTAAGTACGTGGAAGCAATATGATACATATTTGAGTTTATATATTTACAATAACAACTTTTCAAAGATACATAGAAACCTCCCCCATCTATATTTCTCTCCTTCTGAAGGAGTTGACTGAAGGGGCTGACTGAAGGGGCTGACTGGGTATGGTGTGACTGAAGGGGCTGACTGGGTGTGGTGTGACTGAAGGGGCTGACTGAAGGGGCTGACTGAAGGGGCTGACTGAAGGGGCTGACTGGGTATGGTGTGACTGAAGGGGCTGACTGAAGGGGCTGACTGAAGGGGCTGACTGAAGGGGCTGACTGGGTGTGGTGTGACTGAAGGGGCTGACTGAAGGGGCTGACTGGGTATGGTGTGACTGAAGGGGCTGACTGAAGGGGCTGACTGGGTGTGGTGTGACTGAAGGGGCTGACTGAAGGGGCTGACTGAAGGGGCTGACTGAAGGAGCTGACTGAAGGGGCTGACTGGGTATGGTGTGACTGAAGGGGCTGACTGAAGGGGCTGACTGAAGGGGCTGACTGAAGGGGCTGACTGAAGGGGCTGACTGGGTGTGGTGTGACTGAAGGGGCTGACTGAAGGGGCTGACTGAAGGGGCTGACTGAAGGGGCTGACTGGGTATGGTGTGACTGAAGGGGCTGACTGAAGGGGCTGACTGAAGGGGCTGACTGAAGGGGCTGACTGAAGGGGCTGACTGGGTGTGGTGTGACTGAAGGGGCTGACTGAAGGGGCTGACTGAAGGGGCTGACTGAAGGGGCTGACTGAAGGGGCTGACTGGGTGTGGTGTGACTGAAGGGGCTGACTGAAGGGGCTGACTGAAGGGGCTGACTGAAGGAGCTGACTGGGTGTGGTGTGACTGAAGGAGCTGACTGGGTGTGGTGTGACTGAAGGGGCTGACTGAAGGGGCTGACTGAAGGGGCTGACTGAAGGGGCTGACTGGGTGTGGTGTGACTGAAGGGGCTGACTGAAGGGGCTGACTGAAGGGGCTGACTGAAGGGGCTGACTGGCTTTGGTGTGACCCATCGGATTGATTAACTAAAGACCAAGTACAAAAATATACATTTTCATTTTAAAGAAGAAAAAAAAAACATGCTAAATAAATAATAATAATAATAATAATAATCCATCCTTCAATGCAAAGAGTCTTTTAAAAACGTGTCAGTTTGTACTACATTTAATTTCTAACAAGAGTAGGAACACAAACATATCTGAAGCACTCTGGAAGTAGTGCATGCCCTGTTCTGTTTCCATATCTGGTGGAGGTTCAAAGATCTATGTCCTGATCACCCCATTGGTCTGCAGTAGTGCATGCACTGTTCTGTTTCCATATCTGGTGGAGGTTCAAAGATCTATGTCCTGATCACCCCATTGGTCTGCAGCAGTTTGACAGGGTTTGGGAGACATGGTTCGTTTCCCTGGATCAGTTTGGGGAAGCAGGGTTCGTCTGGGAGGGGGTCGTGGGGAGGGGGTCGTGGGGAGGGGGTCGTGGGCGAACACTGAGTCGTCTCCTGAGGAACAGGTGCTGCTGGAGTCCTGGCAGGTTGGAGAGTACTGCTCAAACGGGACAGACAGGTCCAGGTACTCCTAAAGGAACCAACACAACACACAGCATTAGAACAGACAGGTCCAGGTACTCCTGAAGGAACCAACACAACACACAGCATTAGAACAGACAGGTCCAGGTACTCCTGAAGGAACCAACACAACACACAGCATTAGAACAGACAGGTCCAGGTACTCCTGAAGGAACCAACACAACACACAGCATTAGAACAGACAGGTCCAGGTACTCCTGAAGGAACCAACACAACACACAGCATTAGAACAGACAGGTCCAGGTACTCCTGAAGGAACCAACACAACACACAGCATTAGAACAGACAGGTCCAGGTACTCCTGTAGTAACACAACACACAGCATTAGAACAGACAGGTCCAGGTACTCCTGAAGGAACCAACACAACACACAGCATTAGAACAGACAGGTCCAGGTACTCCTGAAGGAACCAACACAACACACAGCATTAGAACAGACAGGTCCAGGTACTCCTGAAGGAACCAACACAACACACAGCATTAGAACAGACAGGTCCAGGTACTCCTGTAGTAACACAACACACAGCATTAGAACAGACAGGTCCAGGTACTCCTGAAGGAACCAACACACAGCATTAGAACAGACAGGTCCAGGTACTCCTGAAGGAACCAACACACAGCATTAGAACAGAGAGGTCCAGGTACTCCTGTAGTAACACAACACACAGCATTAGAACAGACAGGTCCAGGTACTCCTGAAGGAACCAACACACAGTGTTAGAACAGACAGGTCCAGGTACTCCTGAAGGAACCAACACAACACACAGTGTTAGAACAGACAGGTCCAGGTACTCCTGAAGGAACCAACACACAGCATTAGAACAGACAGGTCCAGGTACTCCTGAAGGAACCAACACACAGCATTAGAACAGACAGGTCCAGGTACTCCTGAAGGAACCAACACAACACACAGCATTAGAACAGACAGGTCCAGGTACTCCTGAAGGAACCAACACAACACACAGCATTAGAACAGACAGGTCCAGGTACTCCTGTAGTAACACAACACACAGCATTAGAACAGACAGGTCCAGGTACTCCTGAAGGAACCAACACACAGCATTAGAACAGACAGGTCCAGGTACTCCTGAAGGAACCAACACAACACACAGCATTAGAACAGACAGGTCCAGGTACTCCTGAAGGAACCAACACAACACACAGCATTAGAACAGACAGGTCCAGGTACTCCTGAAGGAACCAACACAACACACAGCATTAGAACAGACAGGTCCAGGTACTCCTGAAGGAACCAACACAACACACAGCATTAGAACAGACAGGTCCAGGTACTCCTGAAGGAACCAACACAACACACAGTGTTAGAATAGACAGGTCCAGGTACTCCTGAAGGAACCAACACAACACACAGCATTAGAACAGACAGGTCCAGGTACTCCTGAAGGAACCAACACAACACACAGCATTAGAACAGACAGGTCCAGGTACTCCTGAAGGAACCAACACAACACACAGTGTTAGAACAGACAGGTCCAGGTATTCCTGTAGTAACACAACACACAGTGTTAGAATAGACAGGTCCAAGAGGGTTATTTGGACACTGGGGTTCAAGAGGGTTATTTGGACACTGGGGTCATAGAGGGTTATTTGGACACTGGGGTTCAAGAGGGTTATTTGGACACTGGGGTCCAAGAGGGTTATTTGGACACTGTGGTTCAAGAGGGTTATTTGGACACTGGGGTCAAAGAGGGTTATTTGGACACTGGGGTCCAAGAGGGTTATTTGGACACTGTGGTTCAAGAGGGTTATTTGGACACTGGGGTTCAAGAGGGTTATTTGGACACTGGGGTCCAAGAGGGTTATTTGGACACTGTGGTTCAAGAGGGTTATTTGGACACTGGGGTTCAAGAGGGTTATTTGGACACTGGGGTCCAAGAGGGTTATTTGGACACTGTGGTTCAAGAGGGTTATTTGGACACTGGGGTCAAAGAGGGTTATTTGGACACTGTGGTTCAAGAGGGTTATTTGGACACTGGGGTCAAAGAGGGTTATTTGGACACTGGGGTCCAAGAGGGTTATTTGGACACTGTGGTTCAAGAGGGTTATTTGGACACTGGGGTCAAAGAGGGTTATTTGGACACTGGGGTCCAAGAGGGTTATTTGGACACTGGGGTTCAAGAGGGTTATTTGGACACTGGGGTCCAAGAGGGTTATTTGGACACTGTGGTTCAAGAGGGTTATTTGGACACTGGGGTCAAAAAGGGTTATTTGGACACTGGGGTCCAAGAGGGTTATTTGGACACTGGGGTCCAAGAGGGTTAATTACCCACTGGGATCAAATAGGGTTATTTGGACACTGGGGTCAAAGAGGGTTAATTACCCACTGGGATCAAATAGGGTTATTTGGACACTGGGGTCCAAGAGGGTTAATTACCCACTGGGGTCAAAGAGGGTTATTTGGACACTGGGGTCAAAGAGGGTTATTTGGACACTGGGGTCAAAGAGGGTTATTTGGACACTGGGGTCAAAGAGGGTTATTTGGACACTGGGGTTCAAGAGGGTTAATTACCCACTGGGGTCAAAGAGGGTTATTTGGACACTGGGGTCAAAGAGGGTTATTTGGACACTGGGGTCAAAGAGGATTATTTGGACACTGGGGTTCAA
This sequence comes from Coregonus lavaretus, assembly GCF_964263955.1. Classification (NCBI taxonomy): domain Eukaryota; kingdom Metazoa; phylum Chordata; class Actinopteri; order Salmoniformes; family Salmonidae; genus Coregonus; species Coregonus lavaretus. Next base: position 10,634 of record NW_028159498.1, read on the forward strand.
GAGGGTTATTTGGACACTGGGGTCAAAGAGGGTTATTTGGACACTGGGGTCAAAGAGGGTTATTTGGACACTGGGGTCAAAGAGGGTTATTTGGACACTGGGGTCCAAGAGGGTTATTTGGACACTGGGGTCCAAGAGGGTTATTTGGACACTGTGGTTCAAGAGGGTTAATTACCCACTGGGATCAAATAGGGTTATTTGGACACTGGGGTCAAAGAGGGTTAATTACCCACTGGGATCAAATAGGGTTATTTGGACACTGGGGTCCAAGAGGGTTAATTACCCACTGGGGTCAAAGAGGGTTATTTGGACACTGGGGTCAAAGAGGGTTATTTGGACACTGGGGTCAAAGAGGGTTATTTGGACACTGGGGTCAAAGAGGGTTATTTGGACACTGGGGTTCAAGAGGGTTAATTACCCACTGGGGTCAAAGAGGGTTATTTGGACACTGGGGTCAAAGAGGGTTATTTGGACACTGGGGTCAAAGAGGGTTATTTGGACACTGGGGTCAAAGAGGGTTATTTGGACACTGGGGTTCAAGAGGGTTAATTACCCACTGGGGTCAAAGAGGGTTATTTGGACACTGGGGTCAAAGAGGGTTATTTGGACACTGGGGTCAAAGAGGATTATTTGGACACTGGGGTTCAAGAGGGTTATTTGGACACTGGGGTCAAAGAGGGTTATTTGGACACTGGGGTCAAAGAGGGTTATTTGGACACTGGGGTCAAAGAGGGTTATTTGGACACTGGGGTCCAAGAGGGTTATTTGGACACTGGGGTCCAAGAGGGTTATTTGGACACTGTGGTTCAAGAGGGTTAATTACCCACTGGGATCAAATAGGGTTATTTGGACACTGGGGTCAAAGAGGGTTAATTACCCACTGGGATCAAATAGGGTTATTTGGACACTGGGGTCCAAGAGGGTTAATTACCCACTGGGGTCAAAGAGGGTTATTTGGACACTGGGGTCAAAGAGGGTTATTTGGACACTGGGGTCAAAGAGGGTTATTTGGACACTGGGGTCAAAGAGGGTTATTTGGACACTGGGGTTCAAGAGGGTTAATTACCCACTGGGGTCCAAGAGGGATATTTGGACACTGGGGTCAAAGAGGGTTATTTGGACACTGGGGTGTAAGAGGATTATTTGGACACTGGGGTTCAAGAGGGTTATTTGGACACTGGGGTCAAAGAGGGTTATTTGGACACTGGGGTCAAAGAGGGTTATTTGGACACTGGGGTCAAAGAGGGTTATTTGGACACTGGGGTCAAATAGGGTTATTTGGACACTGGGGTCAAAGAGGGTTATTTGGACACTGGGGTCAAATAGGGTTATTTGGACACTGGGGTGCAAGAGGGTTATTTGGACACTGGGGTCAAAGAGGGTTATTTGGACACTGGGGTTCAAGAGGGTTATTTGGACACTGTGGTACAAGATGGTTATTTGGACACTGGGGTTCAAGAGGGTTAATTACCCACTGGGGTCAAAGAGGGTTATTTGGACACTGCGCCACTCGTCTCCCGAGTGGCGCAGTGGTCTAAGGCACTGCATCGCAGTGCTAGCTGTGCCACTAGAGATCTTGGTTCGAATCCAGGCTCTGTCGTAGCCGGCCGCGACCGGGAGACCCATGGGGCGGCGCACAATTGGCCCAGCGTCGTCTAGGGTAGGGGAGGGAATGGCCGGCAGGGGATGTAACTCAGTTTGTAGAGCATGGCGTTTGCAACGCCAGGGTTGTGGGTTCGATTCCCACGGGGGTATAAAAAAAAAGAAGACAAAAAAAATAAAAAATAAAAAATAAAAGTAATGTATTCACTTACTGTAAGTCGCTCTGGATAAGAGCGTCTGCTAAATGACTTAAATGTAAATGTAAAATGTAAATGGACACTGGGGTCAAAGAGGGTTATTTGGACACTGTGGTTCAAGAGGATTATTTGGACACTGGGGTTCAAGAGGGTTATTTGGACACTGGGGTCAAAGAGGGTTATTTAGACACTGGGGTCAAAGAGGGTTATTTGGACACTGGGGTCAAAGAGGGTTATTTAGACACTGGGGTCAAAGAGGGTTATTTGGACACTGGGGTTCAAGAGGGTTATTTGGACACTGGGGTCAAAGAGTGTTATTTGGACACTGGGGTCCTTTAGGGTTATTTGGACACTGTGGTTCAAGAGGGTTATTTGGACACTGGGGTCAAATATGGTTATTTGGACACTGGGGTCAAAGAGGGTTATTTGGACACTGGGGTTCAAGAGGGTTATTTGGACACTGGGGTCCAAGAGGGTTATTTGGACACTGGGGTCCAAGAGGGTTATTTGGACACTGGGATCCAAGAGGGTTATTTGGACACTGGGGTTCAAGAGGGTTATTTGGACACTGTGGTTCAAGAGGGTTATTTGGACACTGGGGTCCAAGAGGGTTATTTGGACACTGGGGTCCAAGAGGATTATTTGGACACTGGGGTTCAAGAGGGTTATCTGCAAATAGTCCGGGTAGCAATGATTAGCTGTTCAGGAGTCTTATGGCTTGGGGGTAGAATCACAGTAATCTGGGGTTAGGGTTACAGTAATCTGGGGTTAGGGTTACAGTAATCTGGGGTTAGGGTTACAGTAATCTGGGGTTAGAGTTACAGTAATCTGGGGTTAGGGTTAGAGTAATCTGGGGTTAGGGTTACAGTAATCTGGGGTTAGGGTTACAGTAATCTGGGGTTAGAGTTACAGTAATAGTTGTGACTTACGTCCGTGGAGGTCATGGATAGAACCCTGTCATGGTCTTCCACCAGCTGCCTGAAGGTAGGCCTCTGGGATGGAACAGCGTGCCAGCACTCCCTCATGATCATATACCTACAGAGACACAACAGTTACAATACAACACTCCCTCATGATCATATACCTACAGAGACACAACAGTTACAATACAACACTCCCTCATGATCATATACCTACAGAGACACAACAGTTACAATACAACACTCCCTCATGATCATATACCTACAGAGACACAACAGTTACAATACAACACTCCCTCATGATCATATACCTACAGAGACACAACAGTTACAATACAACACTCCCTCATGATCATATACCTACAGAGACACAACAGTTACAATACAACACTCCCTCATGATCATATACCTACAGAGACACAACAGTTACAATACAACATTCCCTCATGATCATATACCTACAGAGACACAACAGTTACAATACAACACTCCCTCATGATCATATACCTACAGAGACACAACAGTTACAATACAACACTCCCTCATGATCATATACCTACAGAGACACAACAGTTACAATACAACACTCCCTCATGATCATATACCTACAGAGACACAACAGTTACAATACAACACTCCCTCATGATCATATACCTACAGAGACACAACAGTTACAATACAACACTCCCTCATGATCATATACCTACAGAGACACAACAGTTACAATACAACACTCCCTCATGATCATATACCTACAGAGACACAACAGTTACAATACAACACTCCCTCATGATCATATACCTACAGAGACACAACAGTTACAATACAACACTCCCTCATGATCATATACCTACAGAGACACAACAGTTACAATACAACACTCCCTCATGATCATATACCTACAGAGACACAACAGTTACAATACAACACTCCCTCATGATCATATACCTACAGAGACACAACAGTTACAATACAACACTCCCTCATGATCATATACCTACAGAGACACAACAGTTACAATACAACACTCCCTCATGATCATATACCTACAGAGACACAACAGTTACAATACAACACTCCCTCATGATCATATACCTACAGAGACACAACAGTTACAATACAACACTCCCTCATGATCATATACCTACAGAGACACAACAGTTACAATACAACACTCCCTCATGATCATATACCTACAGAGACACAACAGTTACAATACAACACTCCCTCATGATCATATATCTACAGAGACACAACAGTTACAATACAACACTCCCTCATGATCATATACCTACAGAGACACAACAGTTACAATACAACACTCCCTCATGATCATATACCTACAGAGACACAACAGTTACAATACAACACTCCCTCATGATCATATACCTACAGAGACACAACAGTTACAATACAACACTCCCTCATGATCATATACCTACAGAGACACAACAGTTACAATACAACACTCCCTCATGATCATATACCTACAGAGACACAACAGTTACAATACAACACTCCCTCATGATCATATACCTACTGAGACACAACAGTTACAATACAACACTCCCTCATGATCATATACCTACAGAGACACAACAGTTACAATACAACACTCCCTCATGATCATATACCTACAGAGACACAACAGTTACAATACAACACTCCCTCATGATCATATACCTACAGAGACACAACAGTTACAATACAACACTCCCTCATGATCATATACCTACAGAGACACAACAGTTACAATACAACACTCCCTCATGATCATATACCTACAGAGACACAACAGTTACAATACAACACTCCCTCATGATCATATACCTACAGAGACACAACAGTTACAATACAACACTCCCTCATGATCATATACCTACAGAGACACAACAGTTACAATACAACACTCCCTCATGATCATATACCTACAGAGACACAACAGTTACAATACAACACTCCCTCATGATCCATGTCTATATGATAGTGTATAAACATGACCTACAGTTCATGTGTGCAGTTAGCAGGCTTGTCCATGCGGTGGCCCTCATTCAGCAGTTTGAACAGCTCCTCGACAGGGATGCCGGGGTACGGGGACCCCCCCAGGGTGAAGATCTCCCAGAGCAGCACCCCATAGGACCACCTGGAGAGAGGGAGGGAGGGAACATACATCAAAGGTTAGGACCACTTGGAGAGAGGTTAGGACCACCTGGAGAGAGGTTAGGACCACCTGGAGAGAGGTTAGGACCACCTGGAGAGAGGTTAGGACCACCTGGAGAGAGGTTAGGACCACCTGGAGAGAGGTTAGGACCACCTGGAGAGAGGGAGGGACCACCTGGAGAGAGGGAGGGACCACCTGGAGAGAGGTTAGGACCACCTGGAGAGAGGGAGGGACCACCTGGAGAGAGGGAGGGACTACCTGGAGAGAGGTTAGGACCACCTGGAGAGAGGGAGGGACCACCTGGAGAGAGGTTAGGACCACCTGGAGAGAGGTTAGGACCACCTGGAGAGAGGGAGGGACCACCTGGAGAGAGGGAGGGACCACCTGGAGAGAGGTTAGGACTACCTGGAGAGAGGTTAGGACCACCTGGAGAGAGGGAGGGACCACCTGGAGAGAGGTTAGGACCACCTGGAGAGAGGGAGGGACCACCTGGAGAGAGGTTAGGACCACCTGGAGAGAGGTTAGGACCACCTGGAGAGAGGTTAGGACCACCTGGAGATTTTAATTTTTTTTATAAATGTGCTAAGATTTCTAATATCCTGTTTTCGCTTCGTCATTATTGGGTATTGTGTATAGATTGATGAGGAAAAAATTAATTTAGAATAAGGTTGTAATTTAACAAAATGTGGAAAAAGTCAAGGGGTCTGTGAATACACTGCAGCCTAGACACTCAGCCTCAGTACAACAGGGCCAGCATCCTCTCTCTGCATCCTTCACCCAGTAGATAAGGGAGTTGATCAAAAATGGGTTTGTTTTTTCGAATTCTTTGTGGATCTGTATAATCTGAGGGAAATATGTGTCTCTAATATGGTCATACATTTGGCAGGAGGTTAGGAAGTGCAGCTCAGTTTCCACCTCATTTTGTGGGCAGTGTGCACATAGCCTGTCTTCTCTTGAGAGCCAGGTCTGCCTACGGCGGCCTTTCTCAATAGCAAGGCTATGTTCACTGAGTCTTTACATAGTCAAAGCTTTCCTTAAGTTTGGGTCAGTCACAGTGGTCAAGTATTCTGCCACTGTGTACTCTCTGTTTAGAGCCAAATAGCATTCTAGTTTGCTCAGTTTTTTTGCAATTTCTTTCCAATGTGTCAAGTAATTCTCTTTTTGTTTTCTCATGATTTGGTTGGGTCTAATTGTGTTGCTGTCCTGGGGCTCTGTGAGGTCTGTTTGTGAACAGAGCCCCAGGACCAGCTTGCTTAGGGGAGGGACTCTTCTCCAAGTTCATCTCTCTGTAGGTGATGGCTTTGTTATGGAAGGTTTGGGCATTGCTTCCTTTTAAGTGGTTATAGAATTTAACGGCTCTTTTCTGGATTTTGATAAATAGCGGGTATCGGCCTAATTCTGCTCTGCATGCATTATTTTGTGTTTTCTGTTGTACACAGAGGATATTTTTGCAGAATTCTGCATGCAGAGTCTTAAAGGTCCCCAAGAACACAGTGGCCTCCATCATTCTTAAATGGAAGAAGTTTGGAACCACCAAGACTCTTCCTTGAGCTGGCCGCCCTTCCAAACTGAGCAATCGGGGGAGAAGGACCTTGGTCAGAGAGGTGACCATGAACCCGATGGTCACTCTGAAAGAGCTCCAGAGTTAAGATTTCCCTTCACTGGAACTAAGGGGCCTAACCCGAACACTGAAAAACAGCCCCAGACCATTATTCCTCCTCCACCAAACTTTACAGTTGGCACTATGCATTGGGGCAGGTAGCGTTCTCAAGGCATCCGTCAAACCCAGATTCATCTGTCGGACTGCCATATGGTGAAGCATGATTCATCACTCCAGAGAACGCGTTTCCACTGCTCCAGAGTCCAATGGCTGCGAGCTTTACACCACTCCAGCCGACGCTTGGCATTGCGCATTGTTATCTTAGGCCGTGGAAACCCATTTCATGAAGCTCCCGACAAACAGTTATTGTCCTGACGTTGCTTCCAGAGGCAGTTTGGAACTCGGTAGTGAGTGTTGCAACCGAGGACAGACGTACGTGCTTCAGCACTCGGCGGTCCACATTCTGTGAGCTTGTGTGGTCTACCACTTCGCGGCTGAGCCGTTGTTGCTCCTAGACGTTGCCACTTCACAATAACAGCACTTACAGTTGACCAGGGCAGCTCTAGCAGGGCAGGAATTTAATGAACTGACTTGTTGGAAAGGTGGCATCCTATGACAGTACCACGTTGAAAGTCACTGAGCTCTTCAGTAAGGCCATTCTACTGCCAATGTTTGTCTATGGAGATTGCATGGCTGTGCGCTCAATCTTATACACCTGTCAGCAACGTGTGTGACTGAAATAGCCGAATCCACTAATTTGAAGGGGTGTCCACAGACTTTTGTATATATACTAGGTATATACAGTTGAAGTCGGAAGTTTACATACACCTTAGCCAAGTACATTTAAACTCAGTTTTTCCACAATTCCTGACATTTAATCCTAGTTAGGATCACCACTTTATTTTAAGAATGTGAAATGTCAGAATAATAGTAGAGAGAATGATTTATTTCATATTTTGTTTCTTTCATCACATCATATTGAAAGGCCGCTCAGCAAGGTAGAAGCCACTGCTCCAAAACCGCATAAAAGCCAGACTACGGTTTGCAACTGCACATGGGGACAAAGATCATACTTTTTGGAGAAATGTCCTCTGGTCTGATGAAACAAAAATATAACTGTTTGGCCATAATGACCATCGTTATGTTTGGAGGAAAAAGGGGGTCGCTTGCAAGCCGAAGAACACCATCCCAACCGTGAAGCACGGGGGTGGCAGCATCATGCTGTGGGGGTGCTTTGCTGCAGGAGGGACTGGTGCACTTCACAAAATAGATGGCATCATGAGGAAGGAAAATTATGTGGATATATTGAAGCAACATCTCAAGACATCAGTCAGGAAGTTAAAGCTTGGTCGCAAATGGGTCTTCCAAATGGACAATGACCCCAAGCATACTTCCAAAGTTGTGCCAAAATGGCTTAAGGACAACAAAGTCAATGTATTGGAGTGGCCAACACAAAGCCCTGACCTCAACCCTATAGAACATTTGTGGGCAGAACTGAAAAAGTGTGTGCGAGCAAGGAGGCCTACAAACCTAACTCAGTTACACCAGCTCTGTCAGGAGGAATGGGCCAAAATTCACCCAACTTATTGTGGGAAGCTTGTGGAAGGCTACCCGAAACGTTTGACCCAAGTTAAACAATTTAAAGGCAATGCTACCAAATACTAATTGAGTGTATGTAAACTTCTGTGATGAAATAAATAAAAGCTGAAATAAATCTCTCTCTACTATTATTCTGACATTCTTAAATTAAAGTGGTGATCCTAACTGACCTAAAACAGGGAATTTTTACTAGGATTAAATGTCAGGAATTGTGAAAAACTGAGTTTAAATGTATTTGGCTAAGGTGTATGTAAACTTCCGACTGTATATACAGTGTAAACTTCCGACTTCAACTGTATGTGTTTGGTTTTTTGTCCAGCACTTTCAGAGCTTTTGGTTTCTAGAGAGTTTCTTGGTTTCATTGCTGTGATACCTACTACTGTGGTTGAGACACAGTACGAGAGATGGGACCTCTGTGATTGCCAACAAGGGTTTTGCCACCAAGTACTAAGTCATGTTTTGCAGAGGGGTCAAATACTTATTTCCCTCATTAAAATGCAAATCAATTTATAACATTTTTGAAATGTGTTTTTCTGGATTTTTTTGTTGTTATTCTGTCTCTCACTGTTCAAATAAACCTACCATTAAAATTATAGACTGATCATTTCTTTGTCAGTGGGCAAATGTACAAAATCAGCAAGGGATCAAATACATATTTCCCTCACTGTAGCATTGTATGTGGTCAAACAATTTTTGGGTTGGTAACAGGCTGATTGGTCGGCTATTTGAGCCAGTAAAGGGGGCTTTACTATTCTTGGGTAACGGAATGACTTTTGCTTCCCTCCAAGCCTGAGGGCACACACTTTCTAGTAGGCTTAAATCGAAGATATGGCAAATAGCAGTGGTAATATCGTCCATTATTATCCTCAGTAATTTTCCATCCAAGTTGACCCCCGATAGAGCAGTCAGAGGATGTTGACCCCGATAGAGAGGTCAGAGGATGTTGACCCCGATAGAGCGGTCAGAGGATGTTGACCCCCGATAGAGAGGTCAGAGGATGTTGACCCCCGATAGAGCGGTCAGAGGATGTTGACCCCCGATAGAGCGGTCAGAGGATGTTGACCCCCGATAGAGAGGTCAGAGGATGTTGACCCCCGATAGAGCGGTCAGAGGATGTTGACCCCCGATAGAGCGGTCAGAGGATGTTGACCCCCGATAGAGCGGGCAGAGGATGTTGACCCCCGATAGAGCGGTCAGAGGATGTTGACCCCCGATAGAGAGGTCAGAGGTCAGAGGATGTTGACCCCCGATAGAGAGGTCAGAGGATGTTGACCCCCGATAGAGCGGTTAGAGGATGTTGACCCCCGATAGAGCGGTCAGAGGTCAGAGGATGTTGACCCCCGATAGAGAGGTCAGAGGATGTTGACCCCCGATAGAGCGGTCAGAGGATGTTGACCCCCGATAGAGCGGTCAGAGGATGTTGACCCCCGATAGAGAGGTCAGAGGATGTTGACCCCCGATAGAGCGGTAAGAGGATGTTGACCCCCGATAGAGCGGTCAGAGGATGTTGACCCCGATAGAGCGGTCAGAGGATGTTGACCCCGATAGAGAGGTCAGAGGATGTTGACCCCCGATAGAGAGGTCAGAGGATGTTGACCCCCGATAGATCGGTCAGAGGTCAGAGGATGTTGACCCCCGATAGAGCGGTCAGAGGATGTTGACCCCGATAGAGAGGTCAGAGGATGTTGACCCCCGATAGAGCGGTCAGAGGATGTTGACCCCCGATAGAGAGGTCAGAGGATGTTGACCCCCGATAGAGAGGTCAGAGGATGTTGACCCCGATGATAGAGCGGTCAGAGGATGTTGACCCCCGATAGAGCGGTCAGAGGATGTTGACCCCCGATAGAGCGGTCAGAGGATGTTGACCCTGATAGAGCGGTCAGAGGATGTTGACCCCGATGATAGAGCGGTCAGAGGATGTTGACCCCGATGATAGAGCGGTCAGAGGATGTTGACCCCGATGATAGAGCGGTCAGAGGATGTTGACCCCGATGATAGAGCGGTCAGAGGATGTTGACCCCGATGATAGAGCGGTCAGAGGATGTTGACCCCGATGATAGAGCGGTCAGAGGATGTTGACCCCCGATAGAGCGGTCAGAGGATGTTGACCCCGATGATAGAGCGGTCAGAGGATGTTGACCCCGATGATAGAGCGGTCAGAGGATGTTGACCCCGATAGAGCGGTCAGAGGATGTTGACCCCCGATAGAGAGGTCAGAGGATGTTGACCCCCGATAGAGCAGTCAGAGGATGTTGACCCCCGATAGAGCAGTCAGAGGATGTTGACCCCCGATAGAGCGGTCAGAGGATGTTGACCCCGATGATAGAGCGGTCAGAGGATGTTGACCCCCGACAGAGCGGTCAGAGGATGTTGACCCCCGATAGAGCGGTCAGAGGATGTTGACCCCCGATAGAGCGGTCAGAGGATGTTGACCCCCGATAGAGCGGTCAGAGGATGTTGACCCCGATAGAGCGGTCAGAGGATGTTGACCCCCGATAGAGCGGTCAGAGGATGTTGACCCCCAATAGAGAGGTCAGAGGATGTTGACCCCGATAGAGAGGTCAGAGGATGTTGACCCCCGATAGAGCGGTCAGAGGATGTTGACCCCCGATAGAGCGGTCAGAGGATGTTGATCCCCGATAGAGCGGTCAGAGGATGTTGACCCCCGATAGAGCGGTCAGAGGATGTTGACCCCCGATAGAGCGGTCAGAGGATGTTGACCCCCGATAGAGAGGTCAGAGGATGTTGACCCCCGATAGAGCGGTCAGAGGATGTTGACCCCCGATAGAGCGGTCAGAGGATGTTGACCCCCGATAGAGCGGTCAGAGGATGTTGACCCCGATAGAGCGGTCAGATGATGTTGACCCCCGATGATAGAGCGGTCAGAGGATGTTGACCCCGATACAGCGGCCAGAGGATGTTGACCCCGATAGAGCGGTCAGAGGATGTTGACCCCGATGATAGAGCGGTCAGAGGATGTTGACCCCCAATAGAGCGGTCAGAGGATGTTGACCCCAATAGAGCGGTCAGAGGATGTTGACCCCCGATAGAGCGGTCAGAGGATGTTGACCCCCGATAGAGCGGTCAGAGGATGTTGACCTCCGATAGAGCGGTCAGAGGATGTTGACCCCCGATAGAGCGGTCAGAGGATGTTGACCCCGATAGAGCGGTCAGAGGATGTTGACCCCCGATAGAGTGGTCAGAGGATGTTGACCCCTGATAGAGCGGTCAGAGGATGTTGACCCCGATAGAGAGGTCAGAGGATGTTGACCCCCGATAGAGCGGTCAGAGGATGTTGACCCCCGATAGAGCGGTCAGAGGATGTTGACCCCCGATAGAGCGGTCAGAGGATGTTGACCCCCGATAGAGCGGTCAGAGGATGTTGACCCCCGATAGAGAGGTCAGAGGATGTTGACCCCCGATAGAGCGGTCAGAGAATGTTGACCCCCGATAGAGCGGTCAGAGGATGTTGACCCCGATAGAGCGGTCAGAGGATGTTGACCCCCGATAGAGCGGTCAGAGGATGTTGACCCCTGATAGAGCGGTCAGAGGATGTTGACCCCGATAGAGAGGTCAGAGGATGTTGACCCCCGATAGAGCGGTCAGAGGATGTTGACCCCCGATAGAGCGGTCAGAGGATGTTGACCCCCGATAGAGCGGTCAGAGGATGTTGACCCCCGATAGAGCGGTCAGAGGATATTGACCCCCGATAGAGCGGTCAGAGGATGTTGACCCCCGATAGAGAGGTCAGAGGATGTTGACCCCCGATAGAGCGGTCAGAGGATGTTGACCCCCGATAGAGCGGTCAGAGGATGTTGACCCCCGATAGAGCGGTCAGAGGATGTTGACCCCGATAGAGCGGTCAGAGGATGTTGACCCCCGATAGAGCGGTCAGAGGATGTTGACCCCGATACAGCGGCCAGAGGATGTTGACCCCGATAGAGCGGTCAGAGGATGTTGACCCCGATGATAGAGCGGTCAGAGGATGTTGACCCCCGATAGAGCGGTCAGAATATGTTGACCCCGATAGAGCGGTCAGAGGATGTTGACCCCCGATAGAGCGGTCAGAGGATGTTGACCCCGATGATAGAGCGGTCAGAGGATGTTGACCCCCGATAGAGCGGTCAGAGGATGTTGACCCCCGATAGAGCGGTCAGAGGATGTTGACCCCCGATAGATAGGTCAGAGGATGTTGACCCCCGATAGAGAGGTCAGAGGATGTTGACCCCCGATAGAGCGGTCAGAGGATGTTGACCCCCGATAGAGCGGTCAGAGGATGTTGACCCCCGATAGAGCGGTCAGAGGATGTTGACCCCGATAGAGCGGTCAGAGGTCAGAGGATGTTGACCCCGATAGAGAGGTCAGAGGATGTTGACCCCCGATAGAGAGGTCAGAGGATGTTTACCCCCGATAGAGAGGTCAGAGGATGTTGACCCCGATAGAGAGGTCAGAGGATGTTGACCCCCGATAGAGAGGTCAGAGGATGTTGACCCCCGATAGAGAGGTCAGAGGATGTTGACCCCCGATAGAGCGGTCAGAGGATGTTGACCCCCGATAGAGAGGTCAGAGGATGTTGACCCCCGATAGAGAGGTCAGAGGATGTTGACCCCCGATAGAGCGGTCAGAGGATGTTGACCCCCGATAGAGAGGTCAGAGGATGTTGACCCCCGATAGAGCGGTCAGAGGATGTTGACCCCCGATAGAGCGGTCAGAGGATGTTGACCCCGATAGAGCGGTCAGAGGATGTTGACCCCCGATGATAGAGCGGTCAGAGGATGTTGACCCCCGATGATAGAGCGGTCAGAGGATGTTGACCCCCGATAGAGCGGTCAGAGGATGTTGACCCCCGATGGAGCGGTCAGAGGAAGTTGACCCCGATAGAGCGGTCAGAGGATGTTGACCCCGATAGAGCGGTCAGAGGATGTTGACCCCGATAGAGAGGTCAGAGGATGTTGACCCCCGATAGAGCGGTCAGAGGATGTTGACCCCGATAGAGCGGTCAGAGGTCAGAGGATGTTGACCCCGATAGAGAGGTCAGAGGATGTTGACCCCCGATAGAGCAGTCAGAGGTCAGAGGATGTTGACCCCGATAGAGAGGTCAGAGGATGTTGACCCCCGATAGAGAGGTCAGAGGATGTTTACCCCCGATAGAGAGGTCAGAGGATGTTGACCCCGATAGAGAGGTCAGAGGATGTTGACCCCCGATAGAGAGGTCAGAGGATGTTGACCCCCGATAGAGAGGTCAGAGGATGTTGACCCCCGATAGAGCGGTCAGAGGATGTTGACCCCCGATAGAGAGGTCAGAGGATGTTGACCCCCGATAGAGAGGTCAGAGGATGTTGACCCCCGATAGAGCGTTCAGAGGATGTTGACCCCCGATAGAGAGGTCAGAGGATGTTGACCCCCGATAGAGCGGTCAGAGGATGTTGACCCCCGATAGAGCGGTCAGAGGATGTTGACCCCGATAGAGCGGTCAGAGGATGTTGACCCCCGATGATAGAGCGGTCAGAGGATGTTGACCCCCGATAGAGCGGTCAGAGGATGTTGACCCCCGATGGAGCGGTCAGAGGATGTTGACCCCGATAGAGCGGTCAGAGGATGTTGACCCCGATAGAGCGGTCAGAGGATGTTGACCCCGATAGAGAGGTCAGAGGATGTTGACCCCCGATAGAGAGGTCAGAGGATGTTGACCCCCGATAGAGAGTTCAGAGGATGTTGACCCCCGATAGAGCGGTAAGAGGATGTTGACCCCCGATAGAGCGGTCAGAGGATGTTGACCCCCGATAGAGAGGTCAGAGGATGTTGACCCCCGATAGAGAGGTCAGAGGATGTTGACCCCCGATAGAGCGGTCAGAGGATGTTGACCCCCGATAGAGCGGTCAGAGGATGTTGACCCCCGATAGAGCGGTCAGAGGATGTTGACCCCCGATAGAGCGGTCAGAGGATGTTGACCCCGATAGAGCGGTCAGAGGATGTTGACCCCCGATGATAGAGCGGTCAGAGGATGTTGACCCCGATAGAGCGTTCAGAGGATGTTGACCCCCGATAGAGCGGTCATAGGATGTTGACCCCCGATGGAGCGGTCAGAGGATGTTGACCCCGATAGAGCGGTCAGAGGATGTTGACCCCGATAGAGCGGTCAGAGGATGTTGACCCCCGATAGAGCGGTCAGAGGATGTTGACCCCGATAGAGCGGTCAGAGGATGTTGACCCCGATAGAGGGGTCAGAGGATGTTGACCCCCGATAGAGCGGTCAAAGGATGTTGACCCCGATAGAGCGGTCAGAGGATGTTGACCCTGATAGAGCGGTCAGAGGATGTTGACCCCGATGATAGAGCGGTCAGAGGATGTTGACCCCCGATAGAGAGGTCAGAGGATGTTGACCATGATAGAGCGGTCAGAGGATGTTGACCCCCGATAGAGCGGTCAGAGGATGTTGACCCCGATAGAGCGGTCAGAGGATGTTGACCCCGATGATAGAGCGGTCAGAGGATGTTGACCCCCGATAGAGAGGTCAGAGGATGTTGACCCCGATAGAGCGGTCAGAGGATGTTGACCCCGATAGAGCGGTCAGAGGATGTTGACCCCCGATAGAGCGGTCAGAGGATGTTGACCCCGATAGAGCGGTCAGAGGATGTTGACCCCCGATAGAGCGGTCAGTTTGATTTTGGTGCTTTCTTCTCTTTTGGTCAGATAGGATTCCATCCATCTGTTTGCGCTAGCTGATAGGTTGTGGGGTGACAGATTGGATAGCAGCACATTGTGGTTCACTATGTCGAATGCTTTCTTTAAATCCAGGAAAACAGCTCCCACATTTCGGTTGAATGATGTGTCCTGAAACCAAACTGCACTGAATGGAGAGGTGAGGGACCTGAGTTAGGTGGGCTATTAGTTGGTTGGCCACAACCTTTTCTGCCACCTCGGATATGATTGGCAGAACGCTGATGGGTCTTTATTTGGCCACATCAGTTAGATCTCCAGCCTTGAAGATTGGTGTTATGGCAGCAGATTTCCAGTCGTCAGGGAACACTGCTTGTTTAATTGATAGATTTACCAGATGAGTCACTGGAGAGCACAGGGTGATGGAGTTTGTCTTCAGGATGGCGGAGTCATTTCCACACATCCTGTGTTCACAGGAAGTCATTTCCATACACATCCTGTGTTCACAGGAAGTCATTTCCACACATCCTGTGTTCACAGGAAGTCATTTCCATACACATCCTGTGTTCACAGGAAGTCATTTCCATACACATCCTGTGTTCACAGGAAGTCATTTCCACACATCCTGTGCCTTGGCGTTTTTCTCCTGCTCAGGTACTTCAGCTGTGTTAAAACAGGAGCCTTATAGTCAGGTGAAGGGATCACTTTATTTCTATGGCCAAATGTGACTGCCTGGTTCTCAACTGAGTCTAAAGAAATTGTTAAATGTTGAGGCTATTTCATCTTTCCTTGTATTTTCAGTTCATATACCTGCTTTGCTTTTACACCTTTCTTGGATGTGTTGAGATTATCCCATAGTAGTTTACTATTTCCTCTATCTTGGATGTGTTGAGATTATCCCATAGTAGTTTACTATTTCCTCTATCTTGGATGTGTTGAGATTATCCCATAGTAGTTTACTATTTCCTCTATCTTGGATGTGTTGAGATTATCCCATAGTAGTTTACTATTTCCTCTATCTTGGATGTGTTGAGATTATCCCATAGTAGTTTACTATTTCCTCTATCTTGGATGTGTTGAGATTATCCCATAGTAGTTTACTATTTCCTCTATCTTGGATGTGTTGAGATTATCCCATAATAGTTTACTATTTCCTCTATCTTGGATGTGTTGAGATTATCCCATAGTAGTTTACTATTTCCTCTATCTTGGATGTGTTGAGATTATCCCATAGTAGTTTACTATTTCCTCTATCTTGGATGTGTTGAGATTATCCCATAATAGTTTACTATTTCCTCTTTCTTGGATGTGTTGAGATTATCCCATAGTAGTTTACTATTTCCTCTATCTTGGATGTGTTGAGATTATCCCATAGTAGTTTACTATTTCCTCTATCTTGGATGTGTTGAGATTATCCCATAGTAGTTTACTATTTCCTCTATCTTGGATGTGTTGAGATTATCCCATAATAGTTTACTATTTCCTCTTTCTTGGTTGAGAAGATCAATAAAAAAAGTTTGCTTTGGCCTTTCTAAGCTTGTTCAAAACATTATTGCGCAGATCCTTAAACATCCTCATGTCAGCACTTAAACCTGTTTTCAGAGCAATCTCTTTGCTTCATGAGAGTCCACAACTGGTCATTCAACCAGGGTTTATTAGTTCTTTACACAGTTAACAGTAGCCATAAAGAGTTGAAATGAGTCATCTAAATGAGTCATCTAAATGAGTCATCTAAATGAGTCATCTAAATGAGTCATCTAAATGAGTCATCTAAACGAGTCATCTAAATGAGTAATCTAAATGAGTCATCTAAATGAGTCCTCACTACATAATAGTGTATAAAATAGTAAAAAATTAAATACAATACAATAAAATAAATAAAAATCTAAATGAGTCATCTAAATGAGTCATCCAAATGAGTCATCTAAATGAGTCATCCAAATGAGTCATCTAAATGAGTCATCCAAATGAGTCATCCAAATGAGTCATCCAAGTCACTCCAGTTTGTTAGTTTCAATTCTTCCTCAAACTTCGCCAGATCCTTCTTAGGTATTCTGCTTTTTGTCTTGTCTGTAGATTCATCTCTTTTTGGATTCCTGGTTATTGAATTCAGATTATGATTTGATATTCCTGTAATAAAGTTGAATGATTTTGTAATCCTTTCTGGTTTGTTGCTGAAAATAAGATACATTTGGGTTTTTGAGGAAGGTGTGATTCTAGTTGGTCCATTAATCATCTGGGCAAAGTCATATTGACTAGTGAGTCATATTGACATTAAGCTATTTCTGTTTTATTTATCAGCCCAGTTTAAGTTAAAATTACCAAGTACAATTATTTACTTTCCAGTGGTGCCAAGTTCTTTTAGAATTGCTTTAAAATGTTCATAGAAGATGTTGTTTGATGATTGTGGGCGGTATATGTCAACAAAAGTGAATTACATTTGTAGTGACAGTGTTACGGTTACTGCAATACATTCGATTTCCATTGCGCAGGTGAATTCAAGTTGGGTGCATTAAGAAGAGTCCTTTACAGTGGCAATATCGTTAGACATGAGTGGTCCAACCAGTCAGCTAAATTAGCATTAAGAAGCCTGGTTGGACCACTCATGTCTAAAGGGTACCAAAAAATGTCTGCAGCATTGAAGGTCCCCAGGAACACAGTGGCCTCCATCATTCTTAAATGCTGTGGGGATGTTTTTCAGCGGCATGAACTGGGAGACTAGTCAGGATCGAGGGAAAGATGAACTGAGGAAAGTACAGAGAGATCCTTGATGAAAACCTGCTCCAGAGCGCTCAGGACCTCAGACTGGTGCGACGGTTCACCTTCCAACTGGACAACGACCCTAAGCACACAGCCAAGACAACGCAGGATTGGCTTCGGGACAAATCTCTGAATGTCCTTGAGTGGCCCAGCCAGAGCCCGGACTTGAACCTGATCGAACATCTCTGGAGAGACCTGAAAATAGCTGTGCAGCGACGCTCCCCAATCAACCTGACAGAGCTTGAGAGATCTGCAGAGAAGAATGGGAGAAACTCCCCAAATACAGGTGTGCCAAGCTTGTAGCGAAATACAGACTCAATGCTGTAATCGCTGCCAAAGGTGCTTCAACAAAGTACTGAGTCAAGGATATTAATACTTATGTAAATATGTTATCCAGTTTTTTATTTTTAATACATTTGCAAAAAAATCTAAAAACCTGTTTTCGCTTTGTCATTATGGGGTATTGTTTGTAAATTGATGAGGGAAAAAAAGAATGTAATCCATTTTAGAATAAGGCTGTAACGTAACAACATGTTACATGTTAGTAAAGTGCTCTGAAAATGGGCAGTAGCTCCAGTGGGTGGGATATCAGCTAGCTGTGACTATTGTATAACTGTAACCAGACCTACTACTGTATAACTGTAACCCAGACCTACTACTGTATAACTGTAACCCAGACCTACTACTGTATAACTGTAACCCAGACCTACTACTGTATAACTGTAACCAGACCTACTACTGTATAACTGTAACCAGACCTACTACTGTATGCCTGTAACCAGACCTACTACTGTATAACTGTAACCCAGACCTACTACTGTATAACTGTAACCCAGACCTACTACTGTATAACTGTAACCAGACCTACTACTGTATAACTGTAACCAGACCTACTACTGTATAACTGTAACCCAGACCTACTACTGTATAACTGTAACCAGACCTACTACTGTATAACTGTAACCCAGACCTACTACTGTATAACTGTAACCAGACCTACTACTGTATAACTGTAACCAGACCTACTACTGTATAACTGTAACCAGACCTACTACTGTATAACTGTAACCAGACCTACTACTGTATAACTGTAACCCAGACCTACTACTGTATAATTGTAACCAGACCTACTACTGTATAACTGTAACCAGACCTACTACTGTATAACTGTAACCCAGACCTACTACTGTATAACTGTAACCCAGACCTACTACTGTATAACTGTAACCCAGACCTACTACTGTATAACTGTAACCAGACCTACTACTGTATAACTGTAACCAGACCTACTACTGTATAACTGTAACCCAGACCTACTACTGTATAACTGTAACCCAGACCTACTACTGTATAACTGTAACCCAGACCTACTACTGTATAACTGTAACCAGACCTACTACTGTATAACTGTAACCCAGACCTACTACTGTATAACTGTAACCAGACCTACTACTGTATAACTGTAACCAGACCTAATAATGTATAACTGTAACCAGACCTACTACTGTATAACTGTAACCAGACCTACTACTGTATAACTGTAACCAGACCTACTACTGTATAACTGTAACCAGACCTACTACTGTATAACTGTAACCCAGACCTACTACTGTATAACTGTAACCCAGACCTACTACTGTATAACTGTAACCAGACCTACTATTGTATAACTGTAACCAGACCTACTACTGTATAACTGTAACCAGACCTACTACTGTATAACTGTAACCAGACCTACTACTGTATAACTGTAACCCAGACCTACTACTGTATAACTGTAACCCAGACCTACTACTGTATAACTGTAACCCAGACCTACTACTGTATAACTGTAACCCAGACCTACTACTGTATAACTGTAACCAGACCTACTACTGTATAACTGTAACCAGACCTACTACTGTATAACTGTAACCCAGACCTACTACTGTATAACTGTAACCAGACCTACTACTGTATAACTGTAACCCAGACCTACTACTGTATAACTGTAACCCAGACCTACTACTGTATAACTGTAACCAGACCTACTACTGTATAACTGTAACCAGACCTACTACTGTATAACTGTAACCTGACCTACTACTGTATAACTGTAACCCAGACCTACTACTGTATAATTGTAACCAGACCTACTACTGTATAACTGTAACCAGACCTTCTACTGTATAACTGTAACCCAGACCTACTACTGTATAACTGTAACCAGACCTACTACTGTATAACTGTAACCCAGACCTACTACTGTATAACTGTAACCAGACCTACTACTGTATAACTGTAACCCAGACCTACTACTGTATAACTGTAACCCAGACCTACTACTGTATAACTGTAACCAGACCTACTACTGTATAACTGTAACCCAGACCTACTACTGTATAACTGTAACCCAGACCTACTACTGTATAACTGTAACCAGACCTACTACTGTATAACTGTAACCCAGACCTACTACTGTATAACTGTAACCAGACCTACTACTGTATAACTGTAACCAGACCTACTACTGTATAACTGTAACCCAGACCTACTACTGTATAACTGTAACCCAGACCTACTACTGTATAACTGTAACCAGACCTACTACTGTATAACTGTAACCAGACCTACTACTGTATAACTGTAACCAGACCTACTACTGTATAACTGTAACCCAGACCTACTACTGTATAACTGTAACCCAGACCTACTACTGTATAACTGTAACCAGACCTACTACTGTATAACTGTAACCAGACCTACTACTGTATAACTGTAACCAGACCTACTACTGTATAACTGTAACCCAGACCTACTACTGTATAACTGTAACCAGACCTACTACTGTATAACTGTAACCAGACCTACTACTGTATAACTGTAACCAGACCTACTACTGTATAACTGTAACCAGACCTACTACTGTATAACTGTAACCCAGACCTACTACTGTATAACTGTAACCCAGACCTACTACTGTATAACTGTAACCCAGACCTACTACTGTATAACTGTAACCCAGACCTACTACTGTATAACTGTAACCCAGACCTACTACTGTATAACTGTAACCCAGACCTACTACTGTATAACTGTAACCCAGACCTACTACTGTATAACTGTAACCCAGACCTACTACTGTATAACTGTAACCCAGACCTACTACTGTATAACTGTAACCCAGACCTACTACTGTATAACTGTAACCCAGACCTACTACTGTATAACTGTAACCCAGACCTACTACTGTATAACTGTAACCAGACCTACTACTGTATAACTGTAACCAGACCTACTACTGTATAACTGTAACCCAGACCTACTACTGTATAACTGTAACCAGACCTACTACTGTATAACTGTAACCAGACCTACTACTGTATAACTGTAACCAGACCTACTACTGTATAACTGTAACCAGACCTACTACTGTATAACTGTAACCCAGACCTACTACTGTATAACTGTAACCCAGACCTACTACTGTATAACTGTAACCAGACCTACTACTGTATAACTGTAACCAGACCTACTACTGTATAACTGTAACCAGACCTACTACTGTATAACTGTAACCAGACCTACTACTGTATAACTGTAACCCAGACCTACTACTGTATAACTGTAACCAGACCTACTACTGTATAACTGTAACCCAGACCTACTACTGTATAACTGTAACCCAGACCTACTACTGTATAACTGTAACCCAGACCTACTACTGTATAACTGTAACCAGACCTACTACTGTATAACTGTAACCCAGACCTACTACTGTATAACTGTAACCAGACCTACTACTGTATAACTGTAACCCAGACCTACTACTGTATAACTGTAACCCAGACCTACTACTGTATAACTGTAACCAGACCTACTACTGTATAACTGTAACCAGACCTACTACTGTATAACTGTAACCAGACCTACTACTGTATAACTGTAACCCAGACCTACTACTGTATAATTGTAACCAGACCTACTACTGTATAACTGTAACCAGACCTACTACTGTATAACTGTAACCCAGACCTACTACTGTATAACTGTAACCAGACCTACTACTGTATAACTGTAACCCAGACCTACTACTGTATAACTGTAACCAGACCTACTACTGTATAACTGTAACCCAGACCTACTACTGTATAACTGTAACCCAGACCTACTACTGTATAACTGTAACCAGACCTACTACTGTATAACTGTAACCCAGACCTACTACTGTATAACTGTAACCCAGACCTACTACTGTATACTGTAACCAGACCTACTACTGTATAACTGTAACCCAGACCTACTACTGTATAACTGTAACCCAGACCTACTACTGTATAACTGTAACCCAGAACTACTACTGTATAACTGTAACCCAGACCTACTACTGTATAACTGTAACCAGACATACTACTGTATAACTGTAACCCAGACCTACTACTGTATAACTGTAACCAGACCTACTACTGTATAATGTAACCAGACCTACTACTGTATAACTGTAACCAGACCTACTACTGTATAACTGTAACCCAGACCTACTACTGTATAATGCAACCAGACCTACTACTGTATAACTGTAACCAGACCTACTACTGTATAACTGTAACCCAGAACTTCTACTGTATAACTGTAACCAGACCTACTACTGTATAACTGTAACCAGACCTACTACTGTATAACTGTAACCAGACCTACTACTGTATAACTGTAACCCAGACCTACTACTGTATAACTGTAACCAGACCTACTACTGTATAACTGTAACCAGACCTACTACTGTATAACTGTAACCAGACCTACTACTGTATAACTGTAACCCAGACCATACTGTATAACTGTAATCAGACCACTGTATAACTGTAACCCAGACCTACTACTGTATAACTGTAACCAGACCTACTACTGTATAACTGTAACCAGACCTACTACTGTATAACTGTAACCCAGACCTACTACTGTATAACTGTAACCAGACCTACTACTGTATAACTTTAACCAGACCTACTACTGTATAACTGTAACCAGACCTACTACTGTATAACTGTAATCCAGACCTACTACTGTATAACTGTACCCAGACCTACTACTGTATAACTGTAACCCAGACCTACTACTGTATAACTGTAACCCAGACCTACTACTGTATAACTCAATCAATCAATCAATTTTATTTTATATAGCCCTTCTTACATCAGCTAATATCTCGAAGTGCTGTACAGAAACCCAGCCTAAAACCCCAAACAGCTAGTAATGCAGGTGTAGAAGCACGGTGGCTAGGAAAAACTCCCTAGAAAGGCAAAACCTAGGAAGAAACCTAGAGAGGAACCAGGCTATGAGGGGTGGCCAGTCCTCTTCTGGCTGTGCCGGGTGGAGATTATAACAGAACCATGCCAAGATGTTCAAAAATGTTCATAAGTGACAAGCATGGTCAAATAATAATCAGGAATAAATCTCAGTTGGCTTTTCATAGCCGATCATTAGAGTTTAAAACAGCAGGTCTGGGACAGGTAGGGGTTCCATAACCGCAGGCAGAACAGTTTAAACTGGAATAGCAGCAAGGCCAGGCGG
>NW_028159497.1:0-2500 GCF_964263955.1 Coregonus lavaretus
CAGCCAGCTGTCCAGCTACCTGTCTCTCTCTGTCTGGGAGATGAGACCCAGTCCTACTGCTGTTAGACAGCTGTCCATCTACCTGTCTCTCTCTGTCTGGGAGATGAGACCCAGTCCTACTGCTGTCAGACAGCTGTCCATCTACCCCCAGAGTTTGTGAGTCTACATCTGGGGTGTGCATGTCCAGTGTGGGTGAATCAGACAGGTCCTGGATCAGTGTGTCAGGTAGCAAGCTGAGAGAGGACTGACTCGTCACACACAGAACCCTGTTTCCAGACCAGCCCCGCAGTGCACACACACGCAGCCCCGACACACACACCCTCCCTCCCACACACACACATCGCTGCCACCACAGACAGCACGGCTCCTGAGAGAGAGAGAGAGAGAGAGAGAGAGAGAGAGAGAGAGAGAGACAGAGAGAGAGAGAGCGAGACAGAGAGAGAGAGAGAGAGAGAGAGAGACAGAGAGAGAGAGAGAGAGAGAGAGAGAGAGAGACAGAGAGAGAGAGAGAGAGAGAGAGAGAGACAGAGAGAGAGAGAGAGAGAGAGACAGAGAGAGAGAGAGAGAGAGAGAGAGAGAGACAGAGAGAGACAGAGAGAGAGAGAGAGAGAGAGAGAGAGATAGAGAGAGACAGAGAGAGACAGACAGAGAGAGATGGAGAGAGGTTAAATTGATGTTACCCACACACACATTCTCCTCACTGTGACCAGTACTGGTAGTGTGTGTCTCCTCACTGTGACCAGTAATGGTAGTGTCTCTCCTCACTGTGACCAGTAATGGTAGTGTGTCTCTCCTCACTGTGACCAGTAATGGTAGTGTCTCTCCTCACTGTGACCAGTAATGGTAGTGTCTCTCCTCACTGTGACCAGTAATGGTAGTGTGTCTCTCCTCACTGTGACCAGTAATGGTAGTGTGTGTCTCCTCACTGTGACCAGTAATGGTAGTGTGTCTCTCCTCACTGTGACCAGTAATGGTAGTGTCTCTCCTCACTGTGACCAGTAATGGTAGTGTGTCTCTCCTCACTGTGACCAGTAATGGTAGTGTCTCTCCTCACTGTGACCAGTAATGGTAGTGTGTGTCTCCTCACTGTGACCAGTAATGGTAGTGTGTCTCTCCTCACTGTGACCAGTAATGGTAGTGTGTCTCTCCTCACTGTGACCAGTAATGGTAGTGTGTCTCCTCACTGTGACCAGTAATGGTAGTGTGTCTCTCCTCACTGTGACCAGTAATGGTAGTGTCTCTCCTCACTGTGACCAGTAATGGTAGTGTGTCTCTCCTCACTGTGACCAGTAATGGTAGTGTGTCTCTCCTCACTGTGACCAGTAATGGTAGTGTGTCTCTCCTCACTGTGACCAGTAATGGTAGTGTGTCTCCTCACTGTGACCAGTAATGGTAGTGTGTCTCCTCACTGTGACCAGTAATGGTAGTGTCTCTCCTCACTGTGACCAGTAATGGTAGTGTGTCTCTCCTCACTGTGACCAGTAATGGTAGTGTGTCTCTCCTCACTGTGACCAGTAATGGTAGTGTCTCTCCTCACTGTGACCAGTAATGGTAGTGTGTCTCTCCTCACTGTGACCAGTAATGGTAGTGTGTGTCTCCTCACTGTGACCAGTAATGGTAGTGTGTCTCTCCTCACTGTGACCAGTAATGGTAGTGTGTCTCTCCTCACTGTGACCAGTAATGGTAGTGTGTCTCTCCTCACTGTGACCAGTAATGGTAGTGTCTCTCCTCACTGTGACCAGTAATGGTAGTGTGTCTCCTCACTGTGACCAGTAATGGTAGTGTGTCTCTCCTCACTGTGACCAGTAATCGTAGTGTGTCTCTCCTCACTGTGACCAGTAATGGTAGTGTGTATCTCCTCACTGTGACCAGTAATGGTAGTGTCTCTCTCCTCACTGTGACCAGTAATGGTAGTGTGTCTCTCCTCACTGTGACCAGTAATGGTAGTGTGTCTCCTCACTGTGACCAGTAATGGTAGTGTGTATCTCCTCACCGTGACCAGTACTGGTAGTGTGTGTTGTCCCTCTCTCAAACGGAGACAGAAGAAGGCCTTCCCTGCGATGTTCAGTAGAGGGTATACTCCAGAAACCTCCCCATACACTTTCACACGCAGGCCTCGCACCCTGCACACACACACACACACAGAGTTACACAATCACAGTTCCCCATACAAGCATTCCAGTGTTCACATGCCACGGGCCCACACACACAAACCCTGACCTGTGCTGTATCAGTCCTGCAGCTTCTCTAACCCCCACAGCTCTCTTCAGGTTGACCCCTGCAGGGTTAAAGGTCATCTCAGGGTCAGAGGTCAGGGGTAGGGGACATCCAACCAGCTCCAGGTAGCCCCTCTCCTCCACTTCCTGGTCCTTCCCCGGTGCAGGCTGGGGAATGTAGTTCCAGCAGGGGAAGAGAAGGGGCAGGCCCAGCCAGAGAGGGGAGGGGCTCAGTAGCTAACCAATCAGAGAAAGAACAACAGGAGTGAATCCAAGGCTGTCTT
>NW_028159497.1:5000-36630 GCF_964263955.1 Coregonus lavaretus
TAGGAGTAGTGTTGATGGTTTCTAAACCCTCCCAAATGACAGGAGGTTAAGGTTAGGAGTAGTGTTGATGGTTTCTAAACCCTCCCAATGACAGGAGGTTAAGGTTAGGAGTAGTGTTGATGGTTTCTAAACCCTCCCCATGACAGGAGGTTAGGAGTAGTGTTGATGGTTTCTAAACCCTCCCAATGACAGGAGGTTAAGGTTAGGAGTAGTGTTGATGGTTTCTAAACCCTCCCAATGACAGGAGGTTAAGGTTAGGAGTAGTGTTGATGGTTTCTAAACCCTCCCAATGACAGGAGGTTAAGGTTAGGAGTAGTGTTGATGGTAAGGTTAGGAGTAGTGTTGATGGTAAGGTTAGGAGTAGTGTTGATGGTAAGGTTTGGAGTAGTGTTGATGGTAAGGTTAGGAGTAGTGTTGATGGTAAGGTTAGGAGTAGTGTTGATGGTAAGGTTAGGAGTAGTGTTGATGGTAAGGTTAGGAGTAGTGTTGATGGTAAGGTTAGGAGTAGTGTTGATGGTAAGGTTTGGAGTAGTGTTGATGGTAAGGTTAGGAGTAGTGTTGATGGTAAGGTTAGGAGTAGTGTTGATGGTAAGGTTAGGAGTAGTGTTGATGGTAAGGTTTGGAGTAGTGTTGATGGTAAGGTTAGGAGGAGTGTTGATGGTAAGGTTAGGAGTAGTGTTGATGGTAAGGTTAGGAGTAGTGTTGATGGTAAGGTTAGGAGTAGTGTTGATGGTAAGGTTAGGAGTAGTGTTGATGGTAAGGTTTGGAGTAGTGTTGATGGTAAGGTTAGGAGTAGTGTTGATGGTTTCTAAACCCTCCCAATGACAGGAGGTTAAGGTTAGGAGTAGTGTTGATGGTTTCTAAACCCTCCCAATAACAGGAGGTTAAGGTTAGGAGTAGTGTTGATGGTTTCTAAACCCTCCCAATGACAGGAGGTTAAGGTTAGGAGTAGTGTTGATGGTAAGGTTAGGAGTAGTGTTGATGGTAAGGTTAGGAGTAGTGTTGATGGTAAGGTTTGGAGTAGTGTTGATGGTAAGGTTAGGAGTAGTGTTGATGGTAAGGTTAGGAGTAGTGTTGATGGTAAGGTTTGGAGTAGTGTTGATGGTAAGGTTAGGAGTAGTGTTGATGGTAAGGTTTGGAGTAGTGTTGATGGTAAGGTTAGGAGTAGTGTTGATGGTAAGTACCACGCACCATTCCTATGAAACTCCCCTCATGATAATTTCAGGGCTGTTCAGACTGTTGGGACTTCTAAAGCTGGCCTCAAGGCTCATCCATCGGCTGGCCTACCATTATGGCCTTTCTTCTAGACTTTGATTGTTGCCTTCATGATTTGGTTAGGTAAAGTATGTACAGTACCAGTCAAAAGTTTGGACACACCTACTCATTCAAGGGTTTTTCTTTATTTTTACTATTTTCTACATTGTAGAATAATAATGAAGACATCAAAACTATGAAATAACACATATGGAATCATGTAGTAACCAAAAAAAGTGTTAAACAAATCAAAATATATTTTATATTTGAGATTCTTCAAATAGCCACCCTTTGCCTTGATGACAGCTTTGCACACACTTGGCATTCTCTCAACCAGCTTCATGAGGTAGTCACCTGGAATGCATTTCAACTAACAGGTGTGCCTTCTTAGATGTTAATTTGTGGAATTTCTTTCCTTCTTAAATGAGTTTCAGCCAATCAGTTGTGTTGTGACAAGGTAGGGTGGGTATACAGAAGATTTGGTAAAATACCAAGTCCATATTATGGCAAGAACAGCTCAAATAAGCAAAGAGAAACGACAGTCCATCTTTACTTTAAGACATGAAGGTCAGTCAACCCGGAACATTTCAAGAACTTTGAAAGTTTCTTCAAGTGCAGTCGCAAAAACCATCAAGCGATATGATGAAACTGTCTCTCATGAGGACCGCCACAGGAATGGAAGACCCAGAGTTACCTCTACTGCAGAGGATAAGTTCATTAGAGTTACCTGCCTCAGAAAATGCAGCCCAAATAAATGCTTCACAGAGTTCAAGTAACAGACACATCTCAACATCAACTGTTCAGAGGAGACTGGGTGAATCAGGCCTTCATGGTCAAATTGCTGCAAAGAAACCACTACTAAAGGACACCAATAAGAAGAAGAGACTTGCTTGGGCCAAGAAACACGAGCAATGGACATTAGACCGGTAGAAATCTGTCCTTTGGTCTGATGAGTCCAAATTTGAGATTTTTGGTTCCAACCGCTGTCTTTGTGAGTTGCAGAGTAGGTGAATGGATGATCTCTGCATGTGTGGTTCCCACCGTGAAGCATGGAGGAGGAGGTGTGGGGGTGCTTTGCTGGTGACACTGTCAGTGATTTATTTAGAATTCAAGGCACACTTACCCAGCATGGTGTCATGACTCTCCCTGGGTGAGGATCGAAGGTCTCATATCAGCTTGGTAAACGGCCGACAACAACCAGACCCTCTTACCCACAGGGGGCGCTGTGCCGGTCTTGACACCATAATACTGCCATACATTAGAGAGGAGGAGAATCTCTCTCTGGTCCTCCAGTATAGGGAAAGGAATGTCATGTTTCAGAGACCAAAAACTTCAACATCCAACAATGAACATTGGGACAATATATTTCAACATCCAAACGTTGGGAATGATGAGAAATGGAATATGGAAAATGTATATTTTGTGATGTCATTATAAATGGTATAAAGGTGTTATAAGGAAAACATTGTGACTTGAAGAGCTTTTACACTGTGGATATCAGGCTTACATGCTCTATGATGAATAGAAAATATCAAGGAGGAAGACAATGTTTTCGTGAAGATAGGAATGGGATTTTAGCTTTCTAACAAGATCATAGTGATAATAATACTTTTGCCTCGTAACTAGCCACGCCCGAGGGAGCTCAGAGAGCGTGTCAGTATGACGGAAACGCCCCTCTTTACCAGAGTGCATAAAATATTGAGATAAGAATTATCAGATCAGACTAGATGGACCTCAGGCTGCAGCTTTTGTCCATATTGGTCCCGACCCTGAAAATCAACACGAGGTGAAGACGACAAAGTTGCCTCCACTAACAATCAACGTTACGGCTGAGTAGCTGTTCTAAGTACTGTATCTAAGAAGGTGAATTTAAGTGGGACCATCCTGTTACTCTCTTCAAGCCATCGTCTACTACACTGCTCTCATCACCCCACAGGGGATCATCGCCACGGCTGATTAGCCGTCCTCAGAAGACCACTTCCAGAACGAGTGAAAGTAAACAGACGACTAAGAAGAAGGACATTGTGACCTCTTTTGGACATTCTGAGCCTTACATCTAAAAGGCCCAATCGACCCTTCCCTCGAAGTCCTGAAGACCTGGGTCCAACAGAGACGACGAAGACAAACACGTAAATACATGCATTACTTCTTACTGTAAGGGATCGGGGGTTGGCAGGGTCTAGACAGAGTCTGACACTTCCCCGATCTACAGAGAGGGGGAGATCTGGTTTACCTGAGTTCTGAGCACACCTGTCAGTAATTAGTGTAGGATATAAGGTGTGCTCAGAAGCTCAGTCGGTGCGAGGTATTGTTCCATTGTGACTTGCTAAGCGTTTTGTTCCGAGAGAGAGAGAGAGTTTGTTGTTTTTGATTACCCGTGTATCCGACCTGTGCCTTGTTGTTTGACTCCCCGAATTGCTTAATCCTCTGCTTGTCTACCCCAGTGATTACCGTCCTCTGATCCTGTGCCTGTGCCCTCGACTACGACTAAGCCCGCTCCATTGGTACCTCTGCCTGTCTATGCCTGGCCCGGTTTTGACCACAGCCCGCCCGACCACGATTAAGCTATTCCCTTGTCTGTACTCTAATAAAGCATCGCTATTCTGCGATTGGATCTTACCACTCTGTCCGAGTATTCATTACAGAATACCTCGCCAATACCATGGATCCAGCGGAATTACAGAGGCGATGGGAGATACAGGAGAAACGGATGGATGAACTCCTACAGCTACTCAACGCTGGTGCAGCTGAAGGCACCACCCCGAGCACGGTCAGTCATGTCATGCACCTCCGATTTCTCTACCTACAAGGTACGACGGGGAACCTGGCAAATGTCAGGGGTTTCTACTCCAGACGTCCCTGTATATGTCGTATAATCGTACTATGTTTTCCGATGACCGTAGCAGGGTGGATTTCTTGATTTCTCTGCTAACGGGAAGAGCACTGGATTGGGCTACTGCGCTTTGGGCAGCTGAGGTCCCCGAGTTGAATGCGGAAGTTCAGTTCAAGAGACTGTTTCAAGAGGTGTTCGACCACCCAGTATCTGGGCGTAGTGTGGGAGACCAACTATGCGAACTTCAGCAGGGCCGTCACACAGTAGCCGACTACGCTTTAGAGTTCCGTACTATAGCAGCCGGTAGCGGATGGAGCGAGACTGCTTTGCTCACAGTTTTCCGAAGAGGGCTGCGCAAAGACGTACAGACTGAGTTGGCTTGTCGAGGAGATATCACTGCGCTACATGAGTTTATCAAAATAGCCATCTCTATTGATAATCTTATAGTGCAACACAAGGCATCCACAGTCCGGGAGTCCTCGATCACTGGTCCTATGCAATCGACAGAGCGGAGGAGAGAATCTGAGGAGGAACCTATGCAACTGGGACGGTCACCTCTACAAGGTTCGGTGAGACAACAACGTCGGCAAGACGGACTATGCCTGTATTGTGGTCAGTCGGGTCATTTCGTTCGTCAATGTCCGGTACGACCTAACCGTACACCAGGATATCGCCTCGGAACTGCCAAACCGGTGAGTGAGAATCAAGTTTTGAACATTACATCGAAACAAATGTATGTGCCAGTTACCTTATCTGTCGGAGAGAAAGTGCGCAGGTTGGAAGGACTTATTGATTCCGGAGCGGCTGCCAGCTTTCTGGATATGGGTCTTGCGGAGGAGTTGGGAGTTCAACTTATCCCAATTCAACCTCCCCTGCGAGTCAACGCGCTAGACGGTGAGCCCATGGGCACTGGGTTCATTACGCACCGTACAGAGGTAATCAAGTTACAAGTGGGCTCCATACACCAGGAGAACATCTTTTTTTTCGTCATCTCCGCTCCACGGGAGCCACTAGTTCTCGGCCACCCCTGGCTCATCCTCCATGATCCGGTCATCTCCTGGAAATCTGGCGATATCACAGCTTGGAGTGAGGTATGTAGGGCAGAGTGCCTCAATTTACCGTGCAAAACGTCTACTGTGGAGGATGCGCAGGGTGCGGTGTCTACTGTGGTCCCTACAGAATACCAGGATTACGCGCAGGTGTTCTCCAAGGAGAGGGCTACCGTGTTACCACCTCATCGGGCCTGGGACTGCGGGATTGATCTGCTATCCGGAGCTACACCTCCTCGTGGAAGAATCTACCCGTTGTCACAGCCGGAACGAGAAGTGATGAGCCAGTATATTGATGAGGCGCTACAGCAAGGGGCCATTCGCCCATCGACGTCTCCCGCCGCATCCAGTTTTTTCTTTGTGAAGAAAAAGGATGGCGGACTGCGTCCTTGTATAGACTATCGAGGGTTGAACGATATTACCATCAAAAATCGTTACCCTCTTCCTTTGATTCCAGCAGCCCTTGAACAGGTGGGACAGGCCTCCATGTAGCATCCACCACTCTCGACGGGTCTGACCTAGAGTATGTGGACAACTACAAATACCTAGGTGTCTGGTTAGACTGTAAACTCAACTTCCAGACTCACATAAAGAATCTCCAATCCAAAGTTAAATCTAGAATCGGCTTCCTATTTCGCAACAAAGCCTCCTTCACTCATGCTGCCAAACATGCCCTCGAAAAACTGACTATCCTACCGATCCTTGACTTCGGCGAGGTCATTTTACAAAATAGCCTCCAACACTCTACTCAGCAAATTGGATGTAGTCTATCACAGTGCCATCCGTTTTGTCTCCAAAGCCCCATACACTACCCACCACTGTGACCTGTACGCTCTTGTTGGCTGGTCATCACTACATGTTCGTCGTCAAACCCACTGGCTCCAGGCCATCTATAAATCACTGCTAGGCAAATCCCCGCCTTATCTTAGCTCATTGGTCACCATAGCAGCACCCACCCGTAGTCTGCGCTCCAGCAGGTATATCTCACTGGTCATTCCCAAAGCCAACACCTCCTTTGGCCGCCATTCCTTCCAGTTCTCTGCTGCCAATGACTGGAACGAATTGCAAAAATCTCTGAAGCTGGAGACTCTTATCTCCCTCAATAACTTTAAGCATCAGTTGTCAGAGCACCTTACCGATCACTGCACCTGTATACAGCCCATCTGAAATTAGCCCACCCAACTACCTCATCCCTATATTGTTATTTATTTTGCTCTTTTGCACCCCAGTATCTCTATTTGCACATAATCTCTTGCACATCTAGCATTCCAGTGTTAATACTATTGTAATTATTTTGCACTATAGCCTATTTATTGCCTTACCTCCATAACTTGCTACATTTGCACACACTGTATATATATATTTTCTGTTGTATTTTTGACTTTATGTTTTTTACCCCATATGTAACTCTGTGTTGTTTTTATTGCACTGCTTTGCTTTATCTTGGCCAGGTCGCAGTTGTAAATGAGAACTTGTTCTCAACTGGCTTACCTGGTTAAATAAAGGTGGAGGAAAAAAAAAAAAAAAAAAAAAAAAATGTGTACAGTAAACTGGACCTCAGGAGTGCGTACAATCTGGTGCGTATTAGAGAGGGGGATGAATGGAAGACCGCCTTCATCACACATCGAGGACACTACGAATACTGTGTCATGCCCTATGGACTTACCAACGCACCCTCAGTATTCCAGGCGTTCATGAATGACATTTTCAGGGACATGATTGATCGATTTGTTATAGTGTACATTGATGACATCCTAATATATTCTAACTCTCTGAGTGAACATGTGTCCCATGTACGACAGGTTCTGGATCGGCTCCTACAACATTCTCTGTTCGTGAAGGCAGAAAAGAGTGAATTCCATGTCACGACCATTTCCTTCCTTGGGGCCATACTCACTCCCGACGGGGTAAAACTGGATGAATCCAAGGTGCAAGCGGTACAAGAATAGCCTCAACCCCAGACGGTGAAAGAGCTCCAGAGGTTCTTAGGTTTTGCCAATTACTATAGACGGTACATGCGTAATTTCAGCACAATCGCAGCGCCCCTGTCGGCGATGACCAGCTACAAGGGTCGCGGTCTGAACTGGACGGGGGCAGTGCGTGCGTTTGAGACGTTGAAACAACGCTTCACCACCGCTCCTATTCTATGTCAGCCGGACCCTACCTTACCGTTTATCGTGGAAGTGGACGCTTCGGAGGTTGGAGTTGGAGCCGTGTTATCCCAACGCCAAGGTGAGCCGCCTAAATCACGACCCTGTGCTTTCTTTTCAAGGAAACTGAATTCTGCCGAGCAGAACTATGACGTGGGTAATCGGGAATTACTGGCGGTGAAGTTAGCACTGGAGGAGTGGAGACATTGGTTGGAGGGAGCAGAGCATCCGTTCCAAGTGCTCACGGACCACCGCAACCTGGAGTATCTTCACAGTGCCAAACGACTGAACTCCCGACAGGCAAGGTGGTCTTTATTCTTCAACCGTTTCCGATTCACTGTCTCTTATATCCCCGGGTCCAAGAATGCTAAGGCGGACGCGCTTTCCCGACGGTTCGAGCGCACGGAAAGACCCGTGGAGCCAACTCCTCAACGACCATGGTCGCACATTGCTATGGACTTTGTTACCGACCTACCAGAATCAGAGGGCCATACTGTAATTCTCGTGGTCATCGATCGTTTCTCCAAGATGTGCCGGTTAGTACCCATGACCCGTTTGCCTAACGCCACTCAGATGGCTGAGACCATGTTTACCCAGGTGTTCCGGCAGTTTGGTGTCCCGGAGGATATTGTTTCCGACCGGGGACCCCAGTTTGTATCCCGGGTATGGAAGGCCTTCTGCGAACGCTTGGGCATCTCGGTTAGCCTAACCTCCGGATATCATCCCCAGGTCAATGGGCAGACAGAACGGCTCAACCAGGAAATTGGGAAATATCTACGGCAACAATGTTCGCGGCAGCCGCAAGAGTGGAGTCGATTCCTTCCTTGGGTAGAGTATGCTCAGAACTCACTCATTCACACCTCCCTACGTCTAACGCCCTTCCAGTGTGTTCTAGGGTATCAACCTCCCCTGTTTCCGTGGGATACCGCATCAGGGATGGTACCGGCGGTGGACGAGTGGTTCCGTCGGAGTGCGCAGGTCTGGGAGACGGCCCATCAACATCTCAGCCAAGCCTCACAACAACAAAAGACCTACGCCGACCGACGCCGGAGACCTACTCCCACTTATCAACCCGGGCAACGAGTGTGGCTGTCTACCTGAGACCTGCGGTTCCGACGGAGCTGCAAGAAGCTCCAACCCAGGTACATTGGTCCTTTCAAAATTCAGAGACGTATTAACCCTGTCACCTACCGTCTGTTACTCCCTCGACACTACAGGATAAACCCTACGTTCCACGTCTCCCTGTTGAAACCTGTCCATTATAGCCCGATGTATCCACCAATCGCTCAACAACCTACTACACCACCTTTGGAGGATGAACAGGACACCACCTATACAGTCCACGAGATACTGGAGTCAAGACGGAGACGAGGGGGCATCGAATATCTCGTGGACTGGGAGGGATATGGACCTGAGGAACGGTCCTGGGTTCCGGCTAAGGACATACTGGATCCCGCTCTCAAGGCCACTTTCCACGCTGAACACCCAGATCATCCCGGACCCCGACCCAGAGGAAGACCACCCGGTAGAGGTAGAAGGCCGTCAGGAGCCGGCCCTGGGGAGGGGGATACTGTAAGGGATCGTGGGTTGGCTGGGTCTAGACAGAGTCTGACACTTCCCCGATCTACTGAGAGGGGGAGTCATCAGACTCGATCTGGTTCACCTGAGTTCTGAGCACACCTGTCAGTAATTAGTGTAGGATTTAAGGTGTGCTCAGAAGTTCAGTCGGTGCGAGGTATTGTTCCATTGTGACTTGCTAAGCGTTTTGTTCCGAGAGAGAGAGAGAGTTTGTTGTTTTTGATTACCCGTGTATCCGACCTGTGCCTTGTTGTTTGACTCCCCGAATTGCTTAATCCTCTGCTTGTCTACCCCAGTGATTACCGTCCTCTGATCCTGTGCCTGTGCCCTCGACTACGACTAAGCCCGCTCCATTGGTACCTCTGCCTGTCTATGCCTGGCCCGGTTTTGACCACAGCCCGCCCGACCACGATTAAGCTATTTCCTTGTCTGTACTCTAATAAAGCATCGCTATTCTGCGATTGGATCTTACCACTCTGTCCGAGTATTCATTACACTTACCAAACGGCCGTCAGTTCTGGCAAATTATAAGGATTACTATGAGTATAGATCCATGTGTTTTCTCTCGCTCTCTTTCTCTCTTTAAATCGCCATCTTTTGCAACAAATGTTATATTGTGTTAGTCCGCTAGGGACCCGTTTTCATTGTATTAAGTTTCTAATCCCTACCTATACCATGTATGTGTTTGTATCTTGTGTTATCATTTTTAATTAGTTAGTAAATAAATAATTAAATCAATTTGTGTGGTACGGAATGATCAGTAAGACCCGGGTTCATGCAGACTTAAAGACCCTACGACTTTCAGAATGAGACTGATATGAGGTACATTATTAATAAATGACTGTAAAATGATAAGAGATATCTAGATATCTTTAGAGTTAATTCAGGAAACGGTAACTCGTTAAACAACTTTTCCCGTGTTGCCCCAAATTCCTAATGAGTTAATTGTTACATGATTAATTTAATCTAGTAACAAACATAGTAGGTAATTATTCGATAAATAATAGTCATCACAATAATGAAAGGCACGTCACGACACCCACTGTGAAGCATGGAGGAGGAGGTGTGATGGTGCTACACTTAACCAGCATGGCTACCACAGCATTCTGCAGCGATTCGCCATCCTATCTGGTTTGGGCTTAGTGGGACTATCATTTGTTTTCTACAGGACAATGACCCAACACACCTCCAGAATGTGTAAGGGCTATTTGACCAAGAAGGAGAGTGATGAAGTGCTACATCAGATGACCTGGCCTCCACAATCACCTGATCTCAACCCAATTGGGATGAATTTGACCGCAGAGTGTAGGAAAAGCAGCCAACAAGTGCTCAGCATATGTGGGAACTCCTTCAAGACTGTTGGAAAAACATTCCAGGTGAAGCTGGTTGAGAGAATGACAAGAGTGTGCAAAGCTGTCATCAAGGCAAAGGGTGGCTACTTTGATCTCAAATATATAATATATTTTGATTTGTTTAACACTTTTTGGGTTACTACATGATTCCATATGTGTTACTTCATAGTTTTGATGTCTTCACTATTATTCTACAATGTAGAAAATAGTAAAAATAAAGAAAAACCCTTGAATGAGAAGGTGTGTCCAAACTTTTGACTGTATGTATGTATGTATATACAGTGAGGGAAAAAAGTATTTGATCCCCTGCTGATTTTTTACGTTTACCCACTGACAAAGAAATGATCAGTCTATAATTTTAATGGTAGGTTTATTTGAACAGTGAGAGACAGAATAACAACCAAAAGATCCAGAAAAACGCATGTCAAAAATGTTATGAATTGATTTGCATTTTAATGAGGGAAATAAGTATTTGACCACTCTGCAAAACATGACTTAGTACTTGGTGGCAAAACCCTTGTTGGCAATCAGAGGTCAGACGTTTCTTGTAGTTGGCCACCAGGTTTGCACACATCTCAGGAGAGATTTTGTCCCACTCCTCTTTGCAGATCTTCTCCAAGTCATTAAGGTTTCGAGGCTGACGTTTGGCAACTCGAACCTTCAGCTCCCTCCACAGATTTTCTATGGGATTAAGGTCTGGAGACTGGCTAGGCCACTCCAGGACCTTAATATGCTTCTTCACGAGCCACTCCTTTGTTGCGTTGGCCGTGTGTTTTGGGTCATTGTCATTCTGGAATACCCATCCACGACCCATTTTCAATGCCCTGGTTGAGGGAAGGAGGTTCTCACCAAAGATTTGACGGTACATGGCCCTGTCCATTGTTCCTTTGATGCGGTGAAATTGTCCTGTCCCCTTAGCAGAAAAACACCCCCAAAGCATAATGTTTCCACCTCCATGTTTGACGGTGGGGATGGTGTTCTTGGGGTCATAGGCAGCATTCCTCCTCCTCCAAACACGGCGAGTTGAGTTGATGCCAAAGAGCTCGATATTGGTCTCATCTGACCACAACACTTTCACCCAGTTCTCCTCTGAATCATTCAGATGTTCATTGGCAAACTTCAGACGGGCATGTATGTGCTTTCTTGAGCAGGAGGACCTTGCGGGCGCTGCAGGATTTCAGTCCTTCATTGCGTAGTGTGTTACCAATTGTTTTCTTGGTGACTATGGTCCCAGCTGCCTTGAGATCATTGACAAGATCCTCCCGTGTAGTTCTGGGCTGATTCCTCACCGTTCTCATGATCATTGCAACTCCACGAGGTGAGATCTTGCATGGAGCCCCAGGCCGAGGAAGATTGACAGTTGTTTTGTGTTTCTTCCATTTGCGAATAATTGCACCAACTGTTGTCACCTTCTCACCAAGCTGCTTGGCGATGGTCTTGTAGCCCATTCCAGCCTTGTGTAGGTCTACAATCTTGTCCCTGACATCCTTGGAGAGCTCTTTGGTCTCGGCCATGGTGGAGAGTTTGGAATCTGATTGACTGATTGCTTCTGTGGACAGGTGTCTTTTATACAGGTAACAAACTGAGATTAGGAGCACTCCCTTTAAGAGTGTGCTCCTAATCTCAGCTCGTTACCTGTATAAAAGATACCTGGGAGCCAGACATCTTTCTGATTGAGAGGGGGTCAAATACTTATTTCCCTCATTAAAATGCAAATCAATTTATAACATTTTTGACATGCGTTTTTCTGGATTTTTTTGTTGTTATTCTGTCTCTCACTGTTCAAATAAACCTACCATTAAAATTATAGACTGATCATTTCTTTGTCAGTGGGCAAACATACAAAATCAGCAGGGGATCAAATACTTTTTTCCCCTCACTGTATGTATGTATATGTATATACAGTGAGGGAAAAAAGTATTTGATCCCCTGCTGATTTTGTACGTTTGCCCACTGATTTTTTTCTCTCATTTTGTCTGTCATAGTTGACGTGTACCTATGATGAAAATTACAGGCCTCTCTCATCTTTTTAAGTGGGAGAACTTGGACCATTGGTGGCTGACTAAATACTTTTTTCCCCCACTGTAAATATATAGTATTATTCTTTTTACTATTTCTCTAATATCTTTATATTTTAGAATATTCTCAGCACCTAAAAAGCGCTTTATTACATCGTATATAAAAAGCGTTTTACGAATGTAATCCATTCTTATTGTTATTAGTGTTGATGGTTTCTAAACCTCCTGGGACTGAATGTATCAAGCTTCTACTACTCACATATACCCAGATTGATCAGTCTGTATGTATCAAGCATATCAGAGTAGAGTAGGTGTGCTGATCTAGGATGAGCTTTGCCTTTTAGATCATAATCATTATGAATAAGATGACAGGACTCTACTCTGAGATGTTTTATGAATGTGGGCCCAGAAATGAACCCAAGCCAGACACAGCAACCCAGACACCCTACTACTGCCTTAGACCCTAAACTAGAGGTCTCCAACCCTACTACTGCCTTAGACAGACCCTAAACTAGAGGTCTCCAACCCTACTACTGCCTTAGACCCTAAACTAGAGGTCTCCAACCCTACTACTGCCTTAGACCCTAAACTAGAGGTCTCCAACCCTACTACTGCCTTAGACCCTAAACTAGAGGTCTCCAACCCTACTACTGCCTTAGACAGACCCTAAACTAGAGGTCTCCAACCCTACTGCTGCCTTAGACCCTAAACTAGAGGTCTCCAACCCTACTACTGCCTTAGACCCTAAACTAGAGGTCTCCAACCCTACTACTGCCTTAGACCCTAAACTAGAGGTCTCCAACCCTACTACTGCCTTAGACAGACCCTAAACTAGAGGTCTCCAACCCTACTGCTGCCTTAGACCCTAAACTAGAGGTCTCCAACCCTACTGCTGCCTTAAACAGACCCTAGACTAGAGGTCTCCAACCCTACTACTGCCTTAGACAGACCCTAAACTAGAGGTCTCCAACCCTACTGCTGCCTTAGACAGACCCTAAACTAGAGGTCTCCAACCCTACTACTGCCTTAGACAGACCCTAAACTAGAGGTCTCCAACCCTACTGCTGCCTTAGACAGACCCTAAACTAGAGGTCTCCAACCCTACTGCTGCCTTAGACAGACCCTAAACTA
Source organism: Coregonus lavaretus (assembly GCF_964263955.1). Lineage (NCBI taxonomy): Eukaryota > Metazoa > Chordata > Actinopteri > Salmoniformes > Salmonidae > Coregonus > Coregonus lavaretus. The sequence goes on from NW_028159497.1 coordinate 18,366, forward strand.
GAGGTCTCCAACCCTACTGCTGCCTTAGACAGACCCTAAACTAGAGGTCTCCAACCCTACTGCTGCCTTAGACCCTAAACTAGAGGTCTCCAACCCTACTGCTGCCTTAGACCCTAAACTAGAGGTCTCCAACCCTACTACTGCCTTAGACCCTAAACTAGAGGTCTCCAACCCTACTACTGCCTTAGACCCTAAACTAGAGGTCTCCAACCCTACTGCTGCCTTAGACAGACCCTAGACTAGAGGTCTCCAACCCTACTACTGCCTTAGACCCTAAACTAGAGGTCTCCAACCCTACTACTGCCTTAGACAGACACTAAACTAGAGGTCTCCAACCCTACTACTGCCTTAGACAGACACTAAACTAGAGGTCTCCAACCCTACTACTGCCTTAGACAGACCCTAAACTAGAGGTCTCCAACCCTACTGCTGCCTTAGACAGACCCTAAACTAGAGGTCTCCAACCCTACTCCTGCCTTAGACAGACCCTAAACTAGAGGTCTCCAACCCTACTGCTGCCTTAGACCCTAAACTAGAGGTCTCCAACCCTACTACCGCCTTAGACCCTAAACTAGAGGTCTCCAACCCTACTACTGCCTTAGACCCTAAACTAGAGGTCTCCAACCCTACTACCGCCTTAGACCCTAAACTAGAAGTCTCCAACCCTACTGCTGCCTTAGACCCTAAACTAGAGGTCTCCAACCCTACTGCTGCCTTAGACAGACCCTAGACTAGAGGTCTCCAACCCTACTACTGCCTTAGACCCTAAACTAGAGGTCTCCAACCCTACTACTGCCTTAGACAGACACTAAACTAGAGGTCTCCAACCCTACTACTGCCTTAGACAGACCCTAAACTAGAGGTCTCCAACCCTACTACTGCCTTAGACAGACCCTAAACTAGAGGTCTCCAACCCTACTACTGCCTTAGACCCTAAACTAGAGGTCTCCAACCCTACTACTGCCTTAGACAGACCCTAAACTAGAGGTCTCCAACCCTACTACTGCCTTAGACCCTAAACTAGAGGTCTCCAACCCTACTACCGCCTTAAACCCTAAACTAGAGGTCTCCAACCCTACTACTGCCTTAGACCCTAAACTAGAGGTCTCCAACCCTACTGCTGCCTTAGACAGACCCTAAACTAGAGGTCTCCAACCCTACTACTGCCTTAGACCCTAAACTAGAGGTCTCCAACCCTACTACTGCCTTAGACCCTAAACTAGAGGTCTCCAACCCTACTACTGCCTTAGACAGACCCTAAACTAGAGGTCTCCAACCCTACTGCTGCCTTAGACCCTAAACTAGAGGTCTCCAACCCTACTACTGCCTTAGACAGACCCTAAACTAGAGGTCTCCAACCCTACTGCTGCCTTAGACCCTAAACTAGAGGTCTCCAACCCTACTACTGCCTTAGACCCTAAACTAGAGGTCTCCAACCCTACTACCGCCTTAGACCCTAAACTAGAGGTCTCCAACCCTACTGCTGCCTTAGACAGACCCTAAACTAGAGGTCTCCAACCCTACTGCTGCCTTAGACCCTAAACTAGAGGTCTCCAACCCTACTACTGCCTTAGACCCTAAACTAGAGGTCACCAACCCTACTACTGCCTTAGACCCTAAACTAGAGGTCTCCAACCCTACTACTGCCTTAGACAGACCCTAAACTAGAGGTCTCCAACCCTACTACTGCCTTAGACCCTAAACTAGAGGTCACCAACCCTACTACTGCCTTAGACCCTAAACTAGAGGTCTCCAACCCTACTACTGCCTTAGACAGACCCTAAACTAGAGTTCTCCAACCCTACTGCTGCCTTAGACAGACCCTAAACTAAAAGGTCTCCAAACCTACTACTGCCTTAGACAGACCCTAAACTAAAAGGTCTCCGACCCTACTACTGCCTTAGACAGACCCTAAACTAGAGGTCTCCAACCCTACTACTGCCTTAGACAGACCCTAAACTAGAGGTCTCCAACCCTACTGCTGCCTTAGACCCTAAACTAGAGGTCTCCAACCCTACTACTGCCTTAGACCCTAAACTAGAGGTCTCCAACCCTACTACTGCCTTAGACCCTAAACTAGAGGTCTCCAACCCTACTGCTGCCTTAGACAGACCCTAAACTAGAGGTCTCCAACCCTACTACTGCCTTAGACAGACCCTAAACTACAGGTCTCCAACCCTACTACTGCCTTAGACAGACCCTAAACTACAGGTCTCCAACCCTACTGCTGCCTTAGACAGACCCTAAACTAAAGGTCTCCAACCAGCTCTGATCCTGGAGACAAACAGAGTAAGCAGGCTTTAGTTCCTGCCCAGCCCAACACTAACACACTAATCAACTGGATCATCAATACCCCTTGGTTAGCGTAATCAGTTGTGCTAGTGCAAGGCTAGAACTAAAACGTGCACACCTTCGCCAGAGCCGGTAAACAACATCAACCGGTCACCTGTAACTGAGCGGCAGAGACCGGGTGCCCACCGCCCGTTCCACTCTCCATACCACCGCTAGCGAGAGCTGTTCCGGGGAAACACTACCGGTGGTTGGACCGAGAACCGGGTACAGATTGTCCCTCACGAACACGAATAGCTCCCGCAGCCACTCCCGTTCCTACAAGGGAGATATGAAGGAAAGATGTGGTGGAAGAGTAAAAATACATTATTTTGTTTGAATGTAGCTAGTAAGCTACTGTAACTAACTAAAAAACGAAAGCAGACGCAACGTAACTTACCACTTCACTCCTCTCGCTGAAGTTAGCCATAAAGGATTCCATTCTAGGTTCGTGTCGTTGATGCTGTTCTGAATCGCTTCATATCTTCACCTTAGCTACAAGACAAGTAACGTTACTAGTTGTCAATCAGCTAGTAATAAACTATCACAGACTCCCAACAAAAACCTTAAAATGATCTGAATAACAATAACAGTTGATCTAATGGAGTCCCCCACTAAATTCACAATGACACGAAATCTGCCGCCCAGCAACCAGCGCTCCGGTAGGCGGAGTTCCCTCTTTGGGACCAAATCAGGGCTGAATCGAACGCACGCTGGCCAATCAGACACGAGTCTCCGCCCATCTCAACACTAGGGTCTCCGCCCCCCTGCGTTCGAATGTGCGTATTCAGCCAACGGGGGCGCGGCCTGAGGGCGGGCCTTAGCTAGAGCTCAGTCAACTACCCTCTCCCTTGAAGAAATTAAAGCGCACAGCAGCATCGACAACAACAACAAAAACAACGTGAGACAAATTCTTGCAAACTTTATCTGACCGGTAAAAGTAAGTAATGGAAGAGATTGCACGTTAGTAGTAAAATATTTTTATTTTCTTATATGTACCTAGACATGTTTTTCAAAAAAAAAATGTCTACTAACGTTAGATAGGTAATGTAGCTAACTTCAGAGCGAGTCACTGTTAACGTTAGCTAGCTAGCTAACTATATTGGTAAAATGGCTTAATCTCTAGATGTAAAATATACTTGCTATAGGATTACTCATTTAACTATAATGTAAAATATGTTTCACACTAGCTAATGTTAGCTAGTTATGTATTCTGATGGCTAGCAGCGTTAGCATCTTCAGCATAAATGCTAGCGCTGGGTGGGATGAGTTAGCAGCGCGTTAGGCGGGAAGCAAATGGTGGGCCCATTGTTCTGAACGAGCTAGCATGCTAGGTGGGTAACGGCGGCAGCCGACGTTAGCTAGCTAACTAGGCTAACCTTACTGCAAACCCTATACACTCTATTCTTCACACTGCCTGGTCTGCAATCCATCACACATACTAGCCCAACTTTAGTTGCCGTTACAATAGTTAGCTAGCTAACTATCTATTTGTACTTTTTGACGACGTTTTATCCGACGTGGGGCCTAACTAGTTATCCACTTTAGCTAGATGCATGATGAATTTGCAAAAAAAAAAAAGGTTATTCTTGTCGTAAATATATATTTTCTTCCGTTTATCAGTCAGTCGTGTCGCCATGGTGAAAGGGGACGTTAACAAGCCAAAGGGCAAGACGTCAGCCTACGCCTTCTTCGTCCAGACCTGCCGTGAAGAACACAAGAGGAAACACCCCGAGCAGTCGGTCAACTTCTCAGAGTTCTCCAAGCAGTGTTCCGAGAGATGGAGGGTACATGTTAATACACACACGTTAGACATGGACACCTGAGACACATCACAAGGTGTTATACCACTGTCTTTTATGTAGGTGTTACAATAATTGTGTGTGTGTGTGTAATAAAGTTATAATGTAGAGTGTAATAAGTGTGTTATAACTGTGTAGGCTCTGACTGCGAATGATAAGCGTCGTTTTGAGGATATGGCGAAGAACGACAAGGTGCGTTATGAGAGGGACATGAGGGGGTACGTCCCCCCCAAGGGGATGGCCAAGAGTGGTAGGAAGAAGAAGGACCCCAACGCTCCCAAACGACCCCCGTGAGTCACACACACCTCCTACTGTCTACTGTACACACAGACTATGGGGTGTACATAAACTACATGACCAAAAGTATGTGGACACCTGCTCATCGAACATCTGATTCCAAAATCATGGGCATTAATATGGAGTTGGTCCCCCCTTTGCTGCTATAACAGCCTCCATTCTTCTGGGAAGGCTTTCCACTGTTGGTACATTGCTGCAGGGGACTAGTGAGGTCGGGCACTGATGTTGGGCGATTAGGCCCGGCTCGCAGTCGGCGTTCCAATTCATTCCAAAGGTGTTCGATGGGGTTGAGGTCAGGACTCTGTGCAGGCCAGTCAAGTTCTTCCACACTGATCTCGACAAACCATTTCTGAATTGACCTCCCTTTGTACACGGGGGCATTGTCATGCTGAAACAGGAAAGGTCCTTCCCCAAACTGTTGCCACAAAGTTAAGCACAGAGTCGTCTAGAATGTCATTGTATGCTGTAGCGTTAAGATTTCCCTTCACTGGAACTAAGGGGCCTAACCCGAACCATGAAAAACAGCTCCAGACCATTATTCCTCCTCCACCAAACTTTACAGTTGGCACTATGCATTCTGGCTGGTAGCGTTCTCCTGGCATCCGCCAAACCCAGATTCGTCCGTCGGACTGCCAGATGGAGAAGCGTGATTCATCACTCCAGAGAACACGTTTCCACTGCTCCAGAGTCCAATGGCGGCGAGCTTTACACCACTCCAGCCTACACTTGGCATTGTGCATGGTGATCTTAGGCTTGTGTGCGGCTGCTCGGCCATGGAAACCCATTTCATGAAGCTCCCGACAAACAGTTCTTGTGCTGATGTTGCTTCCAAAGGCAGTTTGGAACTCGGTAGTGAGTGTTGCAACCGAGGACAGACGATTTTACCACTTCACAATAACAGCAATTACAGTTGACCGGGGCAGAAATTTGACTAACTGACTTGTTGGAAAGGTGTCATCCTATGACGGTGCCACTTTGAAAGTCACTGAGCTTTTCAGTAAGGCTGTTCTACTGCCAGTGTTTGGCTGTGGAGATTGCATGGAGGTTGCTCGATTTTACACCGTCAGCAACGGGTGTGGCTGCAATAGCCAAATCCACTAATTTGAAGGGGTGTCCACATACTTTTGTGTGTGTGTGTTCTAAACATGTATCACATACACACTGGACTATTTACACACACACACACATGACCTGCTTCCCTCTAACCCTCCATCACACATGACCTGTTTCTCTCTAACCCTCCTCCCTCCATCACACATGACCTGTTTCCCTCTAACCCTCCTCCCTCCATCACACATGACCTGTTTCTCTCTAACCCTCCTCCCTCCATCACACATGACCTGTTTCTCTCTAACCCTCCTCCCTCCATCACACATGACCTGTTTCTCTCTAACCCTCCTCCCTCCATCACACATGACCTGCTTCCCTCTAACCCTCCTCCCTCCATCACACATGACCTGTTTCTCTCTAACCCTCCTCCCTCCATCACACATGACCTGTTTCTCTCTAACCCTCCTCCCTCCATCACACATGACCTGTTTCTCTCTAACCCTCCTCCCTCCATCACACATGACCTGCTTCCCTCTAACCCTCCTCCCTCCATGACCTGCTTCCCTCTAACCCTCCTCCCTCCATCACACATGACCTGTTTCTCTCTAACCCTCCATCACACATGACCTGCTTCCCTCTAACCCTCCATCACACATGACCTGCTTCCCTCTAACCCTCCATCACACATGACCTGCTTCCCTCTAACCCTCCATCACACATGACCTGCTTCCCTCTAACCCTCCATCACACATGACCTGCTTCCCTCTAACCCTCCATCACACATGACCTGCTTCCCTCTAACCCTCCTCCCTCCATCACACATGACCTGCTTCCCTCTAACCCTCCATCACACATGACCTGCTTCCCTCTAACCCTCCTCCCTCCATCACACATGACCTGTTTCTCTCTAACCCTCCATCACACATGACCTGCTTCCCTCTAACCCTCCTTCCTCCATCACACATGACCTGTTTCTCTCTAACCCTCCTCCCTCCATCACACATGACCTGTTTCTCTCTAACCCTCCTCCCTCCATCACACATGACCTGTTTCTCTCTAACCCTCCTCCCTCCATCACACATGACCTGTTTCTCTCTAACCCTCCTCCCTCCATCACACATGACCTGTTTCTCTCTAACCCTCCTCCCTCCATCACACATGACCTGTTTCTCTCTAACCCTCCTCCCTCCATCACACATGACCTGCTTCCCTCTAACCCTCCATCACACATGACCTGCTTCCCTCTAACCCTCCTCCCTCCATCACACATGACCTGTTTCTCTCTAACCCTCCTCCCTCCATCACACATGACCTGCTTCCCTCTAACCCTCCATCACACATGACCTGCTTCCCTCTAACCCTCCATCACACATGACCTGTTTCCCTCTAACCCTCCATCACACATGACCTGCTTCCCTCTAACCCTCCATCACACATTACCTGCTTCCCTCTAACCCTCCATCACACATGACCTGCTTCCCTCTAACCCTCCATCACACATGACCTGCTTCCCTCTAACCCTCCTCCCTCCATCACACATGACCTGCTTCCCTCTAACCCTCCATCACACATGACCTGCTTCCCTCTAACCCTCCATCACACATGACCTGCTTCCCTCTAACCCTCCATCACACATGACCTGCTTCCCTCTAACCCTCCATCACACATGACCTGCTTCCCTCTAACCCTCCATCACACATGACCTGCTTCCCTCTAACCCTCCATCACACATGACCTGTTTCCCTCTAACCCTCCTCCCTCCATCACACATGACCTGCTTCCCTCTAACCCTCCTCCCTCCATCACACATGACCTGCTTCCCTCTAATCCTCCATCACACATGACCTGCTTCCCTCTAACCCTCCATCACACATGACCTGCTTCCCTCTAACCCTCCATCACACATGACCTGCTTCCCTCTAACCCTCCATCACACATGACCTGCTTCCCTCTAACCCTCCATCACACATGACCTGCTTCCCTCTAACCCTCCATCACACATGACCTGCTTCCCTCTAACCCTCCATCACACATGACCTGCTTCCCTCTAACCCTCCATCACACATGACCTGTTTCTCTCTAACCCTCCTCCCTCCATCACACATGACCTGTTTCTCTCTAACCCTCCTCCCTCCATCACACATGACCTGTTTCTCTCTAACCCTCCTCCCTCCATCACACATGACCTGCTTCCCTCTAACCCTCCATCACACATGACCTGCTTCTCTCTAACCCTCCTCCCTCCATCACACATGACCTGTTTCTCTCTAACCCTCCTCCCTCCATCACACATGACCTGTTTCTCTCTAACCCTCCTCCCTCCATCACACATGACCTGCTTCCCTCTAACCCTCCTCCCTCCATCACACATGACCTGCTTCCCTCTAACCCTCCTCCCTCCATCACACATGACCTGTTTCTCTCTAACCCTCCTCCCTCCATCACACATGACCTGTTTCTCTCTAACCCTCCTCCCTCCATCACACATGACCTGTTTCTCTCTAACCCTCCTCCCTCCATCACACATGACCTGTTTCTCTCTAACCCTCCTCCCTCCATCACACATGACCTGCTTCCCTCTAACCCTCCTCCCTCCATCACACATGACCTGCTTCCCTCTAACCCTCCTCCCTCCATCACACATGACCTGCTTCCCTCTAACCCTCCTCCCTCCATCACACATGACCTGCTTCCCTCTAACCCTCCATCACACATGACCTGCTTCCCTCTAACCCTCCATCACACATGACCTGCTTCCCTCTAACCCTCCATCACACATGACCTGTTTCTCTCTAACCCTCCTCCCTCCATCACACATGACCTGCTTCCCTCTAACCCTCCATCACACATGACCTGCTTCCCTCTAACCCTCCTCCCTCCATCACACATGACCTGCTTCTCTCTAACCCTCCTCCCTCCATCAAACATGACCTGTTTCTCTCTAACCCTCCTCCCTCCATCACACATGACCTGTTTCTCTCTAACCCTCCTCCCTCCATCACACATGACCTGCTTCCCTCTAACCCTCCTCCCTCCATCACACATGACCTGTTTCTCTCTAACCCTCCTCCCTCCATCACACATGACCTGCTTCCCTCTAACCCTCCATCACACATGACCTGCTTCCCTCTAACCCTCCATCACACATGACCTGCTTCCCTCTAACCCTCCATCACACATGACCTGCTTCCCTCTAACCCTCCATCACACATGACCTGTTTCTCTCTAACCCTCCATCACACATGACCTGCTTCCCTCTAACCCTCCATCACACATGACCTGCTTCCCTCTAACCCTCCTCCCTCCATCACACATGACCTGTTTCTCTCTAACCCTCCTCCCTCCATCACACATGACCTGTTTCTCTCTAACCCTCCTCCCTCCATCACACATGACCTGTTTCTCTCTAACCCTCCTCCCTCCATCACACATGACCTGTTTCTCTCTAACCCTCCATCACACATGACCTGTTTCCCTCTAACCCTCCTCCCTCCTCCCTCCATGACCTGCTTCCCTCTAACCCTCCTCCCTCCTCCCTCCATGACCTGCTTCCCTCTATCCCTCCTCCCTCCTCCCTCCATGACCTGCTTCCCTCTAACCCTCCTCCCTCCATGACCTGTTTCTCTCTAACCCTCCTCCCTCCCTCTATCCATCAGGTCTGCCTTCTTTGTGTTCTCTGCAGAGTTCCGTCCTACGGTCAAACAGGAGTTCCCAGGTACACTGATGATGATGATGATGATGATAGTATTACTAACAGGAGGTCCCAGGTACACTGATGATGATGATGATGATAGTATTACTAACAGGAGTTCCCAGGTACACTGATGATGATTATGATGATAGTATTACTAACAGGAGTTCCCAGGTACACTAATGATGATTATGATGATAGTATTACTAACAGGAGTTCCCAGGTACACTGATGATGATTATGATGATAGTATTACTAACAGGAGTTCCCAGGTACACTAATGATGATTATGATGATAGTATTACTAACAGGAGGTCCCAGGTACACTGATGATGATGATGATGATGATGATGATGATAGTATTACTAACAGGAGGTCCCAGGTACACTGATGATGATAGTATTCCTAACAGGAGGTCCCAGGTACACTGATGATGATAGGATTATTGATATGTGGTTACTATAGTAATAGATGTGGAATGTATACAGTGGTTTGTCTCCACATACCAACCCTTTCGTCAGGCCAATATTGTACTATTATCTGTCCATACAGATAGTCACGGTATATTTTGCATCCCTAGTAATATGTGATGTATTGTCTCCAGGCTGCTCCACAATGGAATAGTACTGGATACACTACATGATCAAAGGTATGTGGACACCTGCTCATCGAACATCTCATTCCAAAATCAATTAATATTGAGTTGGTGCCCCCTTTGCTGCTACAACAGCCTCCACTCTTCTGGGAAGGCTTTCCACTAGATGTTGGAACATTGCTGCGGGGACTTGCTTCCATTCAGCCACAAGCATTAGTGGGGTCGGGCAGTGATGTTGGGCGATTAGGCCTGGCTCGCAGTCGGCGTCCGAATTCATCCCAAAGGTGTTCGATGGGGTTGAGGTCAGGACTCTGTGCAGACCAGTCAAGTTCTTCCACACCGATCTCGACAAACCATTTTTGTATGGAGCTTTGTGCACGGGGGCATTGTCATGCTGAAACAGGGAAGGGCCTTCCCCAAACTGTTGCCACAAAGTTGGCAGCACAGAAGTAGTTGTATGCTGTATCGTTAAGATTTCCCTTCACTAGAACTAAGTGGCCCAAACCATGAAAAACAGCCCCAGACCATTATTCCTCCTCCACCAAACATTACAGTTGGCACTATGCATTCGGGCAGGTAGCGTTCTGCTGGCATCCGCCAAACCCAGATTTGTCCGTCGGACTGCCAGATGGTGAAGCGTGATTCATCACTCCAGAGAACGCGTTTCCACTGCTCCAGAGTCCAATGGCGGCAAGCTTTACACCACTCCAGCCGACGCTTGGCATTGTGCATGGTGATCTTAGGTTTGTGTGCGGCTGCTCGGCCATGGAAACCCATTTCATGAAGCTCCCGACGAACAGTTCTTGTGCTGACGTTGCTTCCATTTTTACGCTCTTCAGCACTCGGCGGTCCCGTTCTGTGAGCTTGTGTGGCCTACCACTTCGTGGCTGAGCCGTTGTTGCTCCTAGACGTTTCCACTTCACAAGAAAAGCACTTACAGTTGACCGGGGCAGCTCTAGCAGGGCAGAAATTTGATGAACTGACGTGTTGGAAAGGTGGCATCCTATGACGGTGCCACGTTGTAAGTCACAGCTCTTCAGTAAGGCCATTCTACTGCCAATGTTTGTCTATGGAGATTGCATTGCGGTGTGCTAGAATTTATGCACCGGTCAGCAACGGGTGTGGCTGAAATGGCCAAACCCGCTAATTTGAAGGGGTGTCCACGTACTTTTGTGTGTGTATATGTACACTACCAGTCAAAAGTTTGGACACACCTACTCATTCAAGGGTTTTTCTTTATTATTATTATTATTTTTGTACATTTGTAGAATAATAGTGAAGACATCAACACTATGAAATAACACGTATGGAAACATGTAGTTGCCAAGAAAGTGTTAAACAAATCAAAATATATTTCATATTTGAGGTTCTTCAAATAGCCACCCTTTGCCTTGATGACAGCTTTGCACACTCTTGGCATTCTCTCAACCAGCTTCACCTGGAATGCTTTTCCAACAGTCTTGAAGGAGTTCCCACATGTGCTGAGCACTTATTGGCTGCTTTTCCTTCACTCTGCGGTCCAACTCATCCCGAGGTCGTGGGATTGTGGAGGTCATCTGATGCAACACTCCATCACTCTCCTTCTTGGTTAAATAACCCTTACACAGCCTGGAGGTGTGTTTTGGGTCATTGACCTGTTGGGGGGGAAATTATAATCCCACTAAGCCCAAACCAGATGGGATGGCGTATCACTGCAGAATGCTGTGGTAGCCATGCTGGTTAAGTGTGCCTTGAATTCTAAATACATCACAGACAGTGTCACCAGCAAAGCACCCCCACACCATAACACCTCCTCCTCCATGCTTTACGGTGGGAAATACACATGCAGAGATCATCTGTTCACCCACACCGCGTCTCACAAAGACAAGGCGGTTGGAACCAAAAATATCCAATTTGGACTCCAGACCAAAGGACACATTTCCACCGGTCTAATGTCCATTGCTCGTGTTTCTTGGCCCAAGCAAGTCTCTTCTTCTTATTGGTGTCCTTTAGTAGTGGTTTCTTTGCAGCAATTTGACCATGAAGGCCTGATTCACACAGTCCCCTCTGAACAGTTGATGTTGAGATGTATCTGTGACTTGAACTCTGAAGCATTTATTTGGGCTGCAATTTCTGATGCTGGTAACTCTAATGAACGTATCCTCTGCAACAGAGGTAACTCTGGGTCTTCCATTCCTGTGGTGGTCCTCATGAGAGCCAGTTTCATCATCGCGCTTGATGGTTTTTGCGACTGCACTTGAAGAAACTTTCAAAGTTCTTGAAATGTTCTGTATTGACTGACCTTCATATCTTAAAGTAATGATGGACTGTTGTTTCTCTTTGCTTATTTGAGCTGTTGTTGCCATAATATGGACTTGGTCTTTTACCAAATAGGGCTATCTTCTGTATACCCCCCCTACCTTGTCACAACACAACTGATTAGCTCAAACGCATTAAGAAAGAAAGATATTCCACAAATTAACTTTTAAGAAGGCACACCTGTTAATTGAAATAAATTCCAGGTGACTACCTCATGAAGCTGGTTGAGAGAATGCTTAGTGTGTGCAAAGCTGTCATCAAGGCAAATGGTGGCTACTTTGAAGAATCTCAAATATATTTTGACTTGTTTAACGCTGTTTTGGTTACTACATGATTCCATATGTGTTATTTCATAGTTTTGATGTCTTCACTATTATTCTACAATGTAGAAAATAGTAAAAAATAAAGAAAAACCCTTGAATGAGTAGGTGTCCAAACTTTTGACTGGTTGTATGTGTGTGTGTGTGTGTGTGTGTATATATATATATATAAATTAATTAATTATTGTCTCCAGGCTGTTCTAAAGGACAATTTATTAGTAGTAGTGTGTGTGTATGTATGTATGTACAGTGGGGGAAAAAAGTATTTAGTCAGCCACCAATTGTGCAAGTTCTCCCATTTAAAAAGATGAGAGAGGCCTGTAATTTCCATCATAGGTACACGTCAACTATGACATGCAAAATGAGAAAAAAAAATCCAGAAAATCACATTGTAGGATTTGTAATGAATTTATTTGCAAATTATGGTGGAAAATAAGTATTTGGTCAATAACAAAAGTTTCTCAATACTTTGTTATATACCCTTTGTTGGCAATGACACAGGTCAAACGTTTTCTGTAAGTCTTCACAAGGTTTTCACACACTGTTGCTGGTATTTTGGCCCATTCCTCCATGCAGATCTCCTCTAGAGCAGTGATGTTTTGGGGCTGTCGCTGGGCAACACGGACTTTCAACTCCCTCCAAAGATTTTCTATGGGGTTGAGATCTGGAGACTGGCTAGGCCACTCCAGGACCTTGAAATGCTTCTTACGAAGCCACTCCTTCGTTGCCCGGGCGGTGTGTTTGGGATCATTGTCATGCTGAAAGACCCAGCCACGTTTCATCTTCAATGCCCTTGCTGATGGAAGGAGGTTTTCACTCAAAATCTCACGATACATGGCCCCATTCATTCTTTCCTTTACACGGATCAGTCGTCCTGGTCCCTTTGCAGAAAAACAGCCCCAAAGCATGATGTTTCCACCCCCATGCTTCACAGTAGGTATGGTGTTCTTTGGATGCAACTCAGCATTCTTTGTCTTCCAAACACGACGAGTTGAGTTTTTACCAAAAAGTTCTATTTTGGTTTCATCTGACCATATGACACTCTCCCAATCCTCTTCTGGATCATCCAAATGCACTCTAGCAAACTTCAGACGGGCCTGGACATGTACTGGCTTAAGCAGGGGGACACATCTTGCACTGCAGGATTTGAGTCCCTGGCGGCGTAGTGTGTTACTGATGGTAGGCTTTGTTACTTTGGTCCCAGCTCTCTGCAGGTCATTCACTAGGTCCCCCCGTGTGGTTCTGGGATTTTTGCTCACCGTTCTTGTGATCATTTTAACCCCACGGGGTGAGATCTTGCGTGGAGCCCCAGATCGAGGGAGATTATCAGTGGTCTTGTATGTCTTCCATTTCCTAATAATTGCTCCCACAGTTGATTTCTTCAAACCAAGCTGCTTACCTATTGCAGATTCAGTCTTCCCAGCCTGGTGCAGGTCTACAATTTTGTTTCTGGTGTCCTTTGACAGCTCTTTGGTCTTGGCCATAGTGGAGTTTGGAGTGTGACTGTTTGAGGTTGTGGACAGGTGTCTTTTATACTGATAACAAGTTCAAACAGGTGCCATTAATACAGGTAACGAGTGGAGGACAGAGGAGCCTCTTAAAGAAGAAGTTACAGGTCTGTGAGAGCCAGAAATCTTGCTTGTTTGTAGGTGACCAAATACTTATTTTCCACCATAATTTGCAAATAAATTCATTAAAAATCCTACAATGTGATTTTCAGGATTTCTTTCTCTCAATTTGTCTGTCATAGTTGACGTGTACCTATGATGAAAATTACAGGCCTCTCATCTTTTTAAGTGGGAGAACTTGCACAATTGGTGGCTGACTAAATACTTTTTTCCCCCACTGTATGTATGTATGTGTATATATATATATATATATATATATATATATATATATATATTATATATATCACACACTACCACCGTTCAAAAGTATGGGGTCACTTAGAAATGTCCTTGTTTTTGAAAGAAAATCATTTTGTTTTTTTGTTAATGTTGTAAATGGCTATTTTAGCTGGAAACGGCTGATTTTTAATGGAATATCTACATAGGCGTACAGAGGCCCATTATCAGAAGCAATAGAACTGCCCTTCTTGATACTTGTTGGCCAGAAACAAATAACTTTCTTCTGAAACTCGTCAGTCTATTCTTGTTCTGAGAAATGAAGGCTATTCCATGCGAGAAACAGCCAAGAAACTGAAGATCTCGTACAACGCTGTGTACTACTCCCTTCACAAAACACCGCAAACTGGCTCTAACCAGAATAGAAAGAGGAGTGGGAGGCCTCGGTGCACAACTGAACAAGAGGACAAATACATTAGTGTCTAGTTTGAGAAACAGACGCCTCACAGGTCCTCAACTGGCAGCTTCATTAAATAGTACCCGCAAAACACCAGTCTCAACGTCAACAGTGAAGAGGCGACTCCGGGATGTTGACCTTCTAGGCAGAGTTGCAAAGAAAAAGCCATATCTCAGACTGGCCAATACAAATAAAATCTATTAATTGCCTAGAAGTTCAGCATTCCGGAGTCGCCTCTTCACTGTTGACGTTGAGACTGGTGTTTTGCGGGTACTGTTTAATGAAGCTGCCAGTTGAGGACCTGTGAGGCGTCTGTTTCTCAAACTAGACACTCTAATGTATTTGTCATCTTGCTCAGTTGTGCCTGTAATTGAACCCACAGTTGCTGATGCTCCAGTTACTCAACTAGTCTCAAGACCAGTTTTATTGCTTCTTTAATCAGCACAACAGTTTTCAGCTGTGCTAACATAATTTCAAAAGGGTTTTCTAATAATCAGTTAGCCTTTTAAAATGATAAACTTGGATTAGCAAACACAACGTGCCATTGGAACACAGGACTGATGGTTGCTGATAATGGGCCTCTGTACGCCTATGTAGATATTCCATTATACATC
The DNA here is from genome assembly GCF_964263955.1 of Coregonus lavaretus. Lineage (NCBI taxonomy): Eukaryota > Metazoa > Chordata > Actinopteri > Salmoniformes > Salmonidae > Coregonus > Coregonus lavaretus. The sequence continues at coordinate 33,662 of NW_028159497.1, forward strand.
AGCCGTTTCCAGCTAAAATAGCCATTTACAACATTAACAATGTCTACACTGTATTTCTGATCAATTTGATGTTATTTTAATGGACAAAAAAAATGTCCATTTTCTTTCGAAAACAAGGACATTTCTAAGAGACCCCAAACCTTTCAACGGTAGTGTGTGTGTGTGTGTGTGTATATATGTGTGTGTAATATATAATAATGTTGATATTGTCTCCAGGCTGTTCTATAGGAGAATGTGCTAAGAAGCTGGGGATCATGTGGGGTCAACAGACTCCAGCCCAGAAACAGCCGTTTGAAGAGAAGGCTCTCCGACTGAGGGAGAAATACGACAAGGTACAGGACATTAACATATGGAAATATTAACAAACACACACATATAGAAATAGAATGAATAGAAGGGTGTCCCCATTCAAGTCAATGATGGCATAATCAGTGGACTGGTGTGTACCCATAGGAGCAAAGCAGGAAGTGTACCCATCAATCTGTGCTCTGATTTGTTGATTCAACTCAACGGGACATTACAAAAAATACATCCCATCGCATGAGTCACATCAGTTAGCATCATTTGAACAAACATTCTACATTGCCTTGGAAATGATTGCGCCACATAACCAGGCAGCCATTGCTAGTGTCCCCGTGAGTTCACCAGTCAAACTGCCAGGGTTAGAGCTTCCAAGCCTGTTCTGTTCATTCTATTTTTGTGTGTGGTGCTGCATTGTGGGGGTGTTGCCGAGGCAACCGAAGACTTGTTTCCTACAAAGTTTCATTATGTTGTTAAGACTCCATGTTATGGCAGAATCGGACTCAATCGCACAAATGCCCGGCCGTTCCTTCAGTCAGCGGTTCGTTCCACAAAAATTTGTATTTCATTTTTTTCAAAAATGGTTCTGATGTTTTATTTTTTCTTCATCCATAACTGTTATAGGGTAGTTGTGCTACACGTAACATAACATGCACTCCGACACCGCACAGCTGTAACCTGTTAGAGAGGACGTCATGCACTATATGACCAAAAGTATGTGGACACCTGCTCATCAAACATCTGATTCCAAAATCATGGGCATTCATATGGAGTTGGTCCCCCCTTTGCTGCTATAACAGCCTCCACTCTTCTGGGAAGGCTTTCCACTAGAAGAAAAAACAGCCCCAGACCATTATTCTTCCTCCACCAAACTTTACTGTTTCCATTATACATTCGGGCAGGTAGCGTTCTCCTGGCATCCGCCAAACCCAGATTTGTCCGTCGGACTGCCAGATGGAGAAGTGTGATTCATCACTCCAGAGAACACGTTTCCACTGCTCCAGAGTCCAATGGCAGTGAGCTTAACACCACTCCAGCCTACACTTGGCATTGTGCATGGTGATCTTAGGCTTGTGTGCGGCTGCTCGGCCATGGAAACCCATTTCATGAAGCTCCCGACGAACAGTTCTTGTGCTGACGTTGCTTCCAGAGGCAGTTTGGAACTCGGTAGTGAGTGTTGCAACCGAGGACAGATGGTTTTTACACACTTTAGCACTCTGCGGTCCCGTTCTGTGAGCTTGTGTGGCCTACCACTTCGTGGCTGAGCCGTTGTTGCTCCTAGACGTTTCCACTTCACAATAAAAGCACTTACAGTTGACCGGGGCAGCTCTAGCAGGGCAGAAATTTGATGAACTGACGTGTTGGAAAGGTGGCATCCTATGACGGTGCCAAGTTGTAAGTCACAGCTCTTCAGTAAGGCCATTCTACTGCCAATGTTTGTCTGTGGAGATTGCATGGCGGTGTGCTCGATTTTATACACCTGTCAGCAACGGGTGAGGCTGAAATGGCCGAATCCAGTAATTTGAAGGGGTGTCCACATACTGCTGTATGTGTATATTTTTACATTTTAGTCATTTTAGCAGACGCTCTTATCCAGAGCCACTTACAGTTAGTGAGTGGATACATGTTTTTTGTGTGGGTTTTTTCATACTGGCCCCCCGTGGGAAACATGCGCCATGCTCTACCAACTGAGCTACACGGGGCTACTTATATGTATGAAAAATGTATGCACTCACTAACTGTAAGTCGCTCTGGATAAGAGCGTCTGCTAAATGACTCAAATGTAAAATGTAAAATGTGTACAGTACCAGTCAAAAGTTTTAGAACACCTACTCATTCAAGGGTTTTTCTTTATTTTTACTATTTTCTACATTGTAGAATAATAGTGAAGACATCAAAACTATGAAATAACACATATGGAATCATGTAGTAACCAAAAAAGTGTTAAACAAATCAAAATATATTTGAGATTCTTCAAATAGCCACCCTTTGCCTTGATGACAGCTTTGCACACTCTTGGCATTCTCTCAACCAGCTTCACCTGGAATGCTTTTCCAACAGTCTTGAAGGAGTTCCCACATATGCTGAGCACTTATTGGCTGCTTTTCCTTCACTCTGCGGTCCAACTCATCCCAAACCACCTCAATTGGGTTGAGGTCCTCAAAAATGCTTTTCTATGACATCACAGGGTACGGTTAAAAGAAAGTGATTTTCCAAACCTGCAACAAGTTTCAGAGGGAAGGTATCACTGTTTTTAACTTAGAAGTAGAAACGTAGAAGTGCGCCATTTTCACATACAGTATGTAGACACTGGTATTGTGCTGGAGATGAAAATGTGGTGGAATTATCCTTTTAACCTTTGGAGGTGTAAACCCATGTTCATTGTTAGCCATTGTTGTGTAAATTCTGGGGTAAATCCTCGATGGAAATGCACCATCACACTCACTGCTCTTTACTCACTGCTGCTCTCTCTCTCTCTCTCTCTCTCTCTCTCTCTCTCTCTCTGTCTCTCTCTCTCTCTCTCTCTCTCTCTCTCTCTCTCTCTCTGTGTGTCTCTCTCTGTCTCTCTCTCTCTCTCTGTCTCTCTCTCTCTCTCTCTCTCTCTGTGTGTCTCTCTCTCTCTCTCTCTCTCTCTCTCTGTGTGTCTCTCTGTCTCTGTCTCTCTCTCT
>NW_028159496.1:7500-95063 GCF_964263955.1 Coregonus lavaretus
CAGTCCATCACCCTAGTGTGTGTGGGAGAGTGTGTGTGTGTGTGTGGAAGTAGAGCGGGAGAGAGTGTGTGTGTCTGTGTGTGTGTGGAAGGAGAGAGGGAGAGAGTGTGTGTGTACTGTGGGTTCTCTTACTATAGGAACAGGCAGGTGATGGAAATGACAAATACCTTGCAGTAGTCTGAACTGCAATCAACTCATCTAGGACTTTGCTTCAACAACTTTCCTAAAAACGAAATCAGTTGATAATTGGTATGTACCTCGGACAGTTTCTACACTGCATTTCATTCGTGCAGCTCTGGTACCATTCAAGCTCCCCACCGCATTCTGACGTTGCCCTTGAAGTTACTCTTCTGCATGATCACTAACTCTGTTCTGTTGTGTTGGTTTTGGGCCTGGGGTTGTGTGAGGACGTATCAGTGCTGTATGTGTCTGGGACAATAAGCCAGCTGTGTTGGTACAGTAGACTCACTCCGTCTCTCAGAGCCTTGATCAGCGTCCTCATCTCTTATTTAAGATGGCCTCCGACGCTCCATACACTGCATAGAGACCAGTGGATTAATCACACTGCAGGGCTGAGTCCCAAATGGCACCCTATTCCCCATAGCCTATACAGTGATCCCTCGCCACTTCGCGGTTCACTTATCGCGGATTCGCTATTTCGCGGATTTTCATAATGCATTTTTTTTTTTTTTTTGGTGCATTGTGCTCTGCATTCTGATTCGCTAAAAACTCACTCCCGCTTCTTGTATCAAAACATGCTACGAATTGTGCTATCATTTTGTCGTCTCGTGCAGTTATGTGTACGTACATAAAACAGCTTGGCAAATTTACATTAAGTTGGCCAAATTATCTTGTAATTTCGAACATCTTCTAAACCCATAATGTCGACGAAACGGCCTACACGTGAGTCACTGTATTTGTATACATGTAATAGTTGCTAATTGTAAAAAAAAAAAAGTTTTCTATTTCGCGGATTTCACTTATCGCGGGTCATTTTCGGAACGTAACCCCCGCGATAAACGAGGGATTACTGTAGTGCACTACATTTGACCAGGGCCCGTAGGGATCAGGCCAAAAGTAGTGCACTATGTAAGGCATAGGGTGCCATTTGAGATTCAAATCAAATCAAAGTAGATTTTATTTGTCACATACACGTGTTTAGCAGATGTTATTGCGTGTGTAGCAAAATGCTTGTGCTTCTAGCTCCGACAGTGCAGTAATATCTAACAAGTAATATCTAACAATTTCACAACATATACCCAATACACATAAATCTAGTAAGGAATGGAATTTAAGAATATATACATATATGGACAAGCAATGACAGAGCGGCATGGACTAAGATACAGTAGAATATTATAGAATAGAATACAGTATATACATATGAGATGAGTAGTGCAAGATATGTAAACATTATTAACGTGACTAGTGTTCCATTTCTTAAAGTGGCCAGTGATTTCAATAGGCAGCAGCAGTCTCTAATGTGCTAGTGATGGATATTTAACAGTCTAATGGCCTTGAGATAGAAGCTGTTTTTCATTCTCTCGGTCCCAGCTTGGATGCACCTGTACTGACCTCGCCTTCTGGATGATAGCGGGGTGAACAGGCAGTGGCTCAGGTGGTTGATGTCCTTGATGATCTTTTTGACCTTCCTGTGACATCGGGTGCTGTAGGTGTCTTGGAGGGCGTGTAGTTTGCCCCCGGTAATGCGTTCGGAAGACTGCACCACCCTCTGGAGAGCCCTGCGGTTGCTGGCGGTGCAGTTGCCATACCAGGCGGTGATACAGCCCAACAGGATGCTCTCAATTGTGCATCTGTAAAAGTTTGAGGGTTTTAGGTGCCAAGCCAAATTTCCTCAGCCTCCTGAGGTTGAAGAGGTTATGTTGCGCCTTCTTCACAACACTGTCTGCGTGGGTGGACCATTTCAGTTTGTCAGTGATGTGTACGCCAAGGAACTTGAAGCTTTCCACCTTCTCCACTGCGGTCCCGTCGATGTGGATAGGGGGTGCACCCTCTGCTGTTTCCTTAAGTCCACAATCAACTCCTTTGTTTTGTTGACGTTGAGTGAGAGGTTATTTTCCTGGCACCACACTCCCAGAGCCCTCACCTCCTACCTGTATGTGGTCTTGTCATTGTTGGTAATCAAGCCTACTACTGTTGTGTCGTCTGCAAACTTGATGATTGAGTTGGACGCGTGCTTGGCCACGCAGTCATGGGTGAACAGGGAGTACAGGAGGGGGCTGAGCACGCACCCTTGTGGGGCCCCAGTGTTGGGGATCAGCGAAGTGGAGATGTTGTTTCCTACCTTCACCACCTGGGGGCGGCCCGTCAGGAAGTCCAGGACCCAGTTGCACAGGGTGGGGTTCAGACCCAGGGCCTCGATCTTAATGAACAGCATTCTTACATAGGTATTCCTCTTGTCCAGATGGGATAGGGCAGTGTGCAGTGTGATGGCGATTGCATCGTCTGTGGATCTGTTGGGGCGGTAAGCAAATTGAAGTGGGTCTAGGGTGACAGGTAAGGTAGAGGTGTTATGATCCTTGTCTAGTCTCTCAAAGCACTTCATGATGACAGAGGTGAGTGCTACGGGGCGATAGTCATTTAGTTCAGTTACCTTTGCTTTCTTGGGAACAGGAACAATGGTGGCCATCTTGAAGCATGTGGGAACAGCAGACTGGGAAAAGGAGAGATTGAATATGACCGTAAGCATATTTACGGACATATTAAATTCAGATCAGATAGTCTATCTATGGGAAGTGAGATGGACTATTTTCATCTACCACTGGGGAGATGGGATGGAGGGGTGGGGAGGAGTGTTGAGTAGCAACAGGGGGATTTTGCTGTGTGTGTGTGTTATGTGTGTGTGTGTGTGTTATGTGTGTGTGTGTGTGTGTGTGTGTGTGTGTGTGTGTGTGTGTGTGTGTGTGTGTGTGTGTGTGTGTGTGTGTTATGTGTGTGTGTGTGTGTGTTATGTGTGTGTGTGTGTGTGTGTGTGTGTGTGTGTGTGTGTGTGTGTGTGTGTGTGTGTGTGTGTGTGTGTGTGGTGTGTGTGTGTGTGTGTATGCCAGGGGATTTCTGTCCTATGGGAGGTCACAGTAGCTAGATTAAGGAGTAAGGGAACACAGGTGCAGAAAGCCCTTGTTCTGCATGCTGAGCAGGGACAGGATTAGTGTGTGTGTGTCTGTGTGTGTGTGTGTTTGTAAGCCTCCCCTCCCTGGTTCCAGAGGACAGAGTGAAACCTTAAAGTCGTCCAGATTATCTCTCATTAATACAAATCAGTCTTTTAGAAACTAACTGAAATATGAATGTAGTGACGGAGGACTGTAGTGGAGAGGGATATCAGTGAACTGGGGACGCCTTCGTCTCTCTTTCTTGCTCTCTGCATGTTATAGATGACCGCAGTGTGTGTGTGCGTGCGTAGGTGTGTGTGTGCGGATCTACATGACTGTGGTACCAGTGCTAGCCCCCAGTGATCCATCACTATGGGAACAGGACCCCAGGGACCAGCAGGTGATTGATAATTGATCCGCTAATGAACTGTAATTAAGACCTTCATAGATGACCACCTGTGTGTGCGCCCGTCCGTCCGTCCGTGTGTGTGTGTGTTTGATTAAGAGCTTCAGAGTAATTAGAACCTTGGGAACCATTCCACCAATATAGTACCTAGGAGTTGGGGGATGGAGAGATGTTGAAGGAAGATATTGAAGAAAGGAAAAAGAGAGGAGAGAGGTGGATAACGATTTGATTTATTAGGATCCTTCCAATGGCGACAGCTAGTCTTACTGGGGTCCGACACATAACGAAAAAGACATTACAGACTAAAGACTTTACAATTAACATACATTTAAAAACATTAACATGTAGTGTGTCTGTGTGTGTGTGCATGTATCAGTTACACACACGTCAGTACATATACACACAAGTAGGTCACATGGGGGAAAGGCGTTGTGCCGTGAGGTGTTGCTTTAATTGTTTTTTTTAAACCAGGTTTGCTGTTCACTTGTGCTATATAAGATGGAAGGGAGTTCCATGCCCTCGTGGCTCTGTATAATACTGTACGTTTCCTTGAATTTGTTCTTGACCTGGGGACTGTGAAAAGACCCCTGGTGGCATGTCTGGTGGGGTAAGTGTGTGTGTCAGTGCTGTGAAAAGACCCCTGGTGGCATGTCTGGTGGGGTAAGTGTGTGTGTCAGTGCTGTGAAAAGACCCCTGGTGGCATGTCTGGTGGGGTAAGTGTGTGTGTCAGTGCTGTGAAAAGACCCCTGGTGGCATGTCTGGTGGGGTAAGTGTGTGTGTCAGTGCTGCGTGTAAGTTGACTATGAAAACAATTAGGAATTTCCAACACATGTTTATTAATGTTTACATTAATGTTGATGATGAAGGGGTGAAAGGGGGAGGAGGAAAGGGAACAGTAAGGAGGCAGCCTGCATACAATACAATTTGGAACTCACCTTGATGTGCTGTGCTCACTTGAACAGGAAGGTGGCGCGACGGTCCTTCGTGTGCAAATTTTGTCATCAAAGAAGGAGAAAGAGGCCGGATTTACAATTCAGAGTTGGATGACTGTTCAAAACGTATTTTCCCAGTCGGAGCTCGTTTATTCCCGACTTCCCAGTTACAATGCTTGCAGTTAGCCACTGTCACCGATTCCTTCCAAACCACTCATTGTTAAATTTGCGATTTCCAACTGTGTAACGTTTATGTCCAATGGCCGATGAGCACCGATATGTTTTATCTATAATTTCTCTTAATTATTTATCTTCATATGACAAGGATTAAAAAGGATTTGCCAGTTGATTGTCGACTTAATTCATGATGATGACTGCTAGCCAAAACTTTGAAAGTAAAATGTTGACATGATCAGTCCAATCAAAGCTACTGTAGGTATAACGTGATTTGACGTCATTTTATCTGTGGCCAATGACCTTGAGCCATCTTGGAAGGGCACTTCTAATGTAACTCTGTGGCAGAACCCAAGGGGTTTGAATTTTGAAAGTCAACCCTTAGACTTGGAGGTGACGTAGTGTCCCCATAAGTGACAGAACACTGAGCCAATCACGGCGCAGCGCTCCGTATTTTCTGCTGGCATGCCCCACCACCACAGAAAAAAATGAGCTAGAAACACCTGCATTTTGGAGCTGTCTTACTCAAGAAGACAAAAAAGAGACCATGGCGCCGGAGAAGAAGGCTGCCGTTTTACAGCCCTCTAACCAATTGTACTATTATGTGTGTTTTTCCACGTTATTTGTAATTTATTTTGTACATAATGTTTCTGCCATCGTCTCTTATAAATAAAAAGAGCTTCTGGATATCAGGACAGCGATTACTCACCTCGTATTGGACGAAGATTTTTTCTACAACGAGGCGGCCGCAAAGAATATCCTACAGACACCCGACAAGGCCCATTCGCATGAGGAAGAGACAGAGATATCGTGGACGTAGGTCGGGGTGCCTTGTAAGGATCCGACGGCGAGCGAGTAAACTGCCGCTCCCATCAATCCTATTAGCCGATCTTCAATCATTTGAGAATTAATTGGATGACTTAAGATTACGGTTATCCTACCAACGGGACATTAAAAACTGTAATATCTTATGTTTCACGAGTCGTGGCTGAACGACGACATGGACAACATACAACTAGCGGGCTATACGCTACATCGGTAGGATAGAACGGCTGACTCCGGTAAGACAAGGGGTGGCGGCCTGTGTATATTTGTAAACAACAGCTGGTGCACAAAATCAAATACTAAGGAAGTCTCGAGGTTTTGCTCGTCTGAGGTAGAGTATCTTATGATAAGCTGTAGACCACACTATTTACCAAGAGAGTTTTCATCTATATTTTTAATAGCTGTCTATTTACCACCACAAACCAATGCTGGCATTAAGATTGCACTGAATGAGCTGTATAAGGCCATAAGTCAACAGGAAAACGCTCATCCAGAGGCAGCGCTCCTAGTGGCCGGGGACTTTAATGCAGGGAAACTTAAATCAATTCTACCTAATTTCTACCAGCATGTGAAATGTGCAACCAGAGGAAAAAAAACTCTAGACCACCTTTACTCCACACACAGAGACACGTACAAAGCTCTCCCTCGCCCTCCATTTGGCAAATCTGACCATAACTCTATCCTCCTGATTCCTGCTTATGAGCAAAAACTAAAGCAGGAAGCACCAGTGACTCGGTTAATAAAAAAGTGGTCAGATGACGCAGATGCTAAGCTACAGGACTGTTTTGCTAGCACAGACTGGAACATGTTCCGGGATTCTTCAGATAGCATTGAGGAGTACACCACATCAGTCACTGGCTTCATCAATAAGTGCATCGATGATGTCATCTCCACAGTGACCGTACGTACATACCCCAACCAGAAGCCATGGATTACAGGAAACATCCGCACTGAGCTAAAGGGTAGAGCTGCCGCTTTCAAGGAGCGGGACTCTAACCCGGACGCTTATAAGAAATCCCGCTATGCCCTCCGACGAACCATCAAACAGGGAAAGAGTCAATACAGGACTAAGATTGAATCGTACTACACCGGCTCTGACGCTCGTCGGATGTGGCAGGGCTTGAAAAGGGAAGCACAGCCGCGAGCTGCCCAGTGACACAAGACTTCCAGACGAGCTAAACCACTTCTATGCTCTCTTTGAGGCAAACAACACTGAAGCATGCATGAGAGCACCAGCTGTTCCGGATGACTATGTGATCACGCTCTCCGTAGCCGATGTGAGTAAGACTTTTAAGCAGGTCAACATTCACAGACGGATTACCAGGACGTGTACTCCGAGCATGTGCTGACCAACTGGCAAGTGTCTTCACTGACATTTTCAACATGTCCCTGACTGAGTCTGTAATACCAACATGTTTCAAGCAGACCACCATAGTCCCCGTGCCCAAGGACTCTAAGATAACCTGCCTAAATGACTACCGACCCGTAGCACTGACGTCTGTAGCCATGTGCTTTGAAAGGCTGGTCATGGCTCACATCAACACCATTATCCAAGAAACCCTAGACCCACTCCAATTTGCATACCGCCCCAACAGGTCCACAGATGATGCAATCTCTATTGCACTCCACACTGCCCTTTCCCACCTGGACAAGAAGAACACCTACGTGAGAATGCTATTCATTGATTACAGCTCAGCATTCAACACCATAGTGCCCTCAAAGCTCATCACTAAGCTAAGGATCCTGGGACTAAACACCTCCCTCTGCAAATGGATCCTGGACTTCCTGACGGGCCGCCCTCAGGTGGTAAGGGTAGGTAACAGCACATCTACCAAACTGATCCTCAACACGGGGGCCCCTCAGGGGTGCGTGCTCAGTCCCCTCCTGTACTCCCGGTTCACCCATGACTGCATGGCCAGGCACGACTCAATCATACAGGTCTCTGACACCATCATACATTTTGCCAACGACACAACAGTGGTAAACCTGATCACCGACAACGATGAGACAGCCTATAGGGAGGAGGTCAGAGACCTGGCCGTGTGGTGCCAGGACAACAACCTCTCCCTCAACGTGACCAAGACAAAGGAGATGATTGTGGACTACAGGAATAAAAAGAGGACTGAGCACGCCCCCATTCTCATCGACGGGGCTGTAGTGGAACAGGTTGAGAGCTTCAAGTTCCTTGGTGTCCACATCACCAACGAACTATCATGGTCCAAACACACCAAGACAGTCATGAAGATGGCACGACAAAGCCTATTCCCCCTCAGGAGACTGAAAAGATTTGGCATGGGTCCTCAGATCCTCAAAAAATTCTACAGCTGCACCATCGAAAGCATCCTGACTGGTTGCATCACTGCCTGGTATGGCAACTGCTTGGCCTCCGACCGCAAGGCACTACAAAGGGTAGTGCGTGCGGCCCAGTACATCACTGGGGCCAAGCTTCCTGCCATCCAGGACCTCTATACCAGGCGGTGTCAGAGGAAGGCCCTCAAAATTGTCAAAGACTCCAGCCACCCTAGTCATAGACTGTTCTCTCTGATACCGCATGGCAAGTCGCGGTAACCATCTTTTAACGCTGCTGCTACTCTGTTAATTATTTATGCATAGTCACTTTAACTCTACCCACATGTACATATTACTTCAACTACCTCAACTAGCCAGTGCCCCCGCACATTGACTCTGCACCGGTACCCCCCTGTATATAGAGCCTCCCTACTGTTATTTTATTTTACTTCTGCTCTTTTTTTCTCAACACTTTTTTGTTTTATTCTACTTTTTTATTAAAAATAAATGCACTGTTGGTTAAGGGCTGTAAGTAAGCATTTCACTGTAATGTCTGCACCTGTTGTATTCGGCGCATGTGGCCAATAAAATTAGATTTGATTTGATTTGGGCTTTGCATGGGGCTTTATTAACCTGCCCTGAATGACGGGTCGCCACTGAGAGGTCCCGTGTAGTTCAGTTGGTAGAGCATGGCGTTTTCAACGCCAGGGTTGTGGGTTCAATTCCCACGGGGGGCAAGTATGAAAAAAATTAAATAATAAAGAAAAATGCACTCACTAACTGTAAGTCGCTCTGGATAAGAGCGTCTGCTAAAATGTAAATGTAAAATGTATAGCCATGCAGCATGAAAGGTCTGCTTTTACTTCAAAGGTAAGTTTTTATTTATTTAGGGACAAACTCATTGAGACCAGGGTCTCATTCACAAGAGTGCCCTGATCACAATAAGACAACAATCAAATACAATATGAAACAAAACAACACAAAATTTAAGAAAAACAGTTACATTCCTCAGCTACCAGGTCCTCAGTCAATACTTTAAATTGTCCGAGCGGCACCAAAACATCCAATTGTAATGATTTTTGGAAATTGTTCCAGCAGTGAGGTGCATTTAAACTAAAAGTGAATTTACCTAAGTTGGTGGAGACCCGAGGAACCTCAAGAGTTAACCAATCCTGTGAACGGGTTTGGTAATTCATGCTTGTGTAGTAGAGCTTTGTAAACGGAAAGGGAATAGTGAAGTGATCCACAGGGACTTTAATGAGGACCAGCCAACCTTTTAATACAGGATGCAGTGGTGAGTATTAAAACTTTCAACTGTGATAAAGGGAAGGGCGTTATGGTCCAAATGCCCAGATATTTATAGGCGGGAACCGGAGCGATGGGAGAACCATTAAATTAATAAATATGTGGTCCAGCTGATTTAAAAAAAAGATAATTAAAGAACATATATTTAGTCTTGCCCATATTAAAGGGATACTTTGGGATTTTGGCAATGAGCATGCTAGTAGACACCCATAGACTTCCAGTCATTGTACTAATGCTTGTTAGCATTGGCTCGCGAAACTACCTTCTGAACGCCCTGGGTGAGGTAGGAGCTGAAATTCTGAACGCACTGTGTGAGTTAGGAGTTGATGCAGGTGTCCTGGTTAGAGGACAAGGATAGGGAGAGAGCCTTGAAGGTACGTTGTAGAGAGTTTAAACTACCTCTAACTTCCTTCATAGTGTTGTAGAGAGTTTAAACTACCTCTAACTTCCTTCATAGCGTTGTAGAGAGTCTAAACTACCTCTAACTTCCTTCATAGTGTTGTAGAGAGTTTAAACTACCTCTAACTTCCTTCATAGTGTTGTAGAGAGTTTAAACTACCTCTAACTTCCTTCATAGCGTTGTAGAGAGTCTAAACTGTCACGGTTTCGGCCGAGGCTGCTCCTCTTCCTTGTTCGGGCGGACTTCGGCGGTCGTCGTCTCCGGAGTACTAGCTGCCACCGTTCTATGTTTCTTGTTCTTTTGGTTTTGTCTGTTCATAACACCTGTCCCTTATTTGTGTCTTGATTGTTCCCCTTATTTAGTTTGTTTGTTTGGGTCAGGTGTTATGCGTGATTGTTTTTGTCAGCCTGCCTTTTCGAGGTTGTTCTCTCGTTGTGTGTATTTTACGAGAGCTCGCACTGTGTGCGCTTTTCCTGGTTTTCTCGCACTGTGATTTTCGTGCGTAATTGTTCGCGCCACCCGGTTGGGTTGGCGACGTATCCTTGTGTTTTGGACTCAGTAAAGATCTGTTGACGTCCTCCTGGTTTCCTGCGCCTGATTCCTATCATCCACCTACACCAATCTGACATAAACTACCTCTAACTTCCTTCATAGTGTTGTAGAGAGTTTAAACTACCTCTAACTTCCTTCATAGTGTTGTAGAGAGTCTAAACTACCTCTAACTTCCTTCATAGTGTTGTAGAGAGTCTAAACTACCTCTAACTTCCTTCATAGCGTTGTAGAGAGTTTAAACTACCTCTAACTTCCTTCATAGTGTTGTAGAGAGTCTAAACTACCTCTAACTTCCTTCATAGTGTTGTAGAGAGTCTAAACTACCTCTAACTTCCTTCATAGTGTTGTAGAGAGTCTAAACTACCTCTAACTTCCTTCATAGTGTTGTAGAGAGTCTAAACTACCTCTAACTTCCTTCATAGCGTTGTAGAGAGTTTAAACTACCTCTAACTTCCTTCATAGTGTTGTAGAGAGTCTAAACTACCTCTAACTTCCTTCATAGTGTTGTAGAGAGTTTAAACTACCTCTAACTTCCTTCATAGTGTTGTAGAGAGTCTAAACTACCTCTAACTTCCTTCATAGTGTTGTAGAGAGTTTAAACTACCTCTAACTTCCTTCATAGCGTTGTAGAGAGTTTAAACTACCTCTAACTTCCTTCATAGCGTTGTAGAGAGTCTAAACTACCTCTAACTTCCTTCATAGTGTTGTAGAGAGTTTAAACTACCTCTAACTTCCTTCATAGTGTTGTAGAGAGTCTAAACTACCTCTATCTTCCTTCATAGCGTTGTAGAGAGTCTAAACTACCTCTAACTTCCTTCATAGTGTTGTAGAGAGTTTAAACTACCTCTAACTTCCTTCATTGTGTACACAGAGACATAAACATGGTATCTACGAGTTCTCTCACTCTGGGGAAGTAGATAAAGAACCACATTGCCAAATCCCAAAGTTTTAAATCAACCAGGGCATTTTGTAAGGCAACAAACTCAGATTGCAACTCCAACAACGCCTATTCTAGAGTTTGGGGCAATGGCATACAGTATTGTATGCATACAGATTAATATGACACATTTTAACAGATAGACCGATATTATTTATGTAAAGAGAACAGGTCCCAATACCGACTCCTGCGGTACACCTTTCGTAATATCCAGGAAACTAGACTTTTGTTCTCAAACCACTTGCAAGAAGCCTTATCAAGGCCTATATCAGTCAACTTTTGAATGAGAATGTGATGGTCAGTGTCAATAAGGCAGCACAGTGATTTTTATGATCTAAGCAATTGAATGATCTAAGCAATTGTTTGATCTAAGGTTCATTAATAATTCCCTGTCATAATCACAGATGAAAGTGTGAATGATAAAAAGGATGATTCTGTCTCTCCGTCCAGGTCGTGCATGGTAAAGTGAAGGATGATTCTGTCTCTCCGTCCAGGTCGTGCATGGTAAAGTGAAGGATGATTCTGTCTCTCCGTCCAGGTCGTGCATGGTAAAGTGAAGGATGATTCTGTCTCTCCGTCCAGGTCGTGCATGGTAAAGTGAAGGATGATTCTGTCTCTCCGTCCAGGTCGTGCATGGTAAAGTGAAGGATGATTCTGTCTCTCCGTCCAGGTCGTGCATGGTAAAGTGAAGGATGATTCTGTCTCTCCGTCCAGGTCGTGCATGGTAAAGTGAAGGATGATTCTGTCTCTCCGTCCAGGTCGTGCATGGTAAAGTGAAGGATGATTCTGTCTCTCCGTCCAGGTCGTGCATGGTAAAGTGAAGGATGATTCTGTCTCTCCGTCCAGGTCGTGCATGGTAAAGTGAAGGATGATTCTGTCTCTCCGTCCAGGTCGTGCATGGTAAAGTGAAGGATGATTCTGTCTCTCCGTCCAGGTCGTGCATGGTAAAGTGAAGGATGATTCTGTCTCTCCGTCCAGGTCGTGCATGGTAAAGTGAAGGATGATTCTGTCTCTCCGTCCAGGTCGTGCATGGTAAAGTGAAGGATGATTCTGTCTCTCCGTCCAGGTCGTGCATGGTAAAGTGAAGGATGATTCTGTCTCTCCGTCCAGGTCGTGCATGGTAAAGTGAAGGATGATTCTGTCTCTCCGTCCAGGTCGTGCATGGTAAAGTGAAGGATGATTCTGTCTCTCCGTCCAGGTCGTGCATGGTAAAGTGAAGGATGATTCTGTCTCTCCGTCCAGGTCGTGCATGGTAAAGTGAAGGATGATTCTGTCTCTCCGTCCAGGTCGTGCATGGTAAAGTGAAGGATGATTCTGTCTCTCCGTCCAGGTCGTGCATGGTAAAGTGAAGGATGATTCTGTCTCTCCGTCCAGGTCGTGCATGGTAAAGTGAAGGATGATTCTGTCTCTCCGTCCAGGTCGTGCATGGTAAAGTGAAGGATGATTCTGTCTCTCCGTCCAGGTCGTGCATGGTCAAGTGAAGGATGATTCTGTCTCTCCGTCCAGGTCGTGCATGGTAAAGTGAAGGATGATTCTGTCTCTCCGTCCAGGTCGTGCATGGTAAAGTGAAGGATGATTCTGTCTCTCCGTCCAGGTCGTGCATGGTAAAGTGAAGGATGATTCTGTCTCTCCGTCCAGGTCGTGCATGGTAAAGTGAAGGATGATTCTGTCTCTCCGTCCAGGTCGTGCATGGTAAAGTGAAGGATGATTCTGTCTCTCCGTCCAGGTCGTGCATGGTAAAGTGAAGGATGATTCTGTCTCTCCGTCCAGGTCGTGCATGGTAAAGTGAAGGATGATTCTGTCTCTCCGTCCAGGTCGTGCATGGTAAAGTGAAGGATGATTCTGTCTCTCCGTCCAGGTCGTGCATGGTAAAGTGAAGGATGATTCTGTCTCTCCGTCCAGGTCGTGCATGGTAAAGTGAAGGATGATTCTGTCTCTCCGTCCAGGTCGTGCATGGTAAAGTGAAGGATGATTCTGTCTCTCCGTCCAGGTCGTGCATGGTAAAGTGTGTTTTGGCTGCCTAAGCTCCAGTGGAGCGTGAGCTATCCACCTTTTTACGGAGGGTGGTGTCATCGCGGGTTCAATCCCAGCGCTAAGCACCATGTTTTTCATTATAGTATTTTTGTTTCATTTTTCCAAACCTTAAACCTAATCTTAACCACTCGGAATAAATGCCTAAACCTAACCCACAAATGTTTGTTTTGGTTTGACCAAATTACATTAATGTATTTGCGCGGTTTGACTGATGGCTGACAGGACGTGTTGACATATTTGGTTCCACATGGGGGTTCATAATTGGTTATTTAGAAGTTTGAAATGGGGGATGGTCATTCTGGAGTTATTCTGCAGGTTGTGTTGTGGTTTCGATACTTTTCCCCACAGCTATAGACCATCGAATAACTCTCCCCTGTCCGATTCTGTTCTATAGCCATCCTCTGTTCTATAGTCGTCCTCTGTTCTATAGCTGTCCTCTGTCCTACAGCTGTCCTCTGTTCTATAGCTGTCCTCTGTTCTATAGATGTCCTCTGTCTCTCTCCGCAGGCTGATCACTAGAAATAGAGGAAGAGGTTTGAAAAGGTCCTGAGAACGTCAATATATGCCTTCCTCGTGCTCACAATTGTTAAAATAATGAAATCGTCCAGTACTGGGCGAGAACTGAGGCTCTGAGACGAAGGCGATAGTTCACAATGCGCTAGCAAAAGCTGTGAGTGTACTATGAATACTGACGATACCTAGCACGTCCCTTAACCATAGCCCTAACCACTCAGAATTCATGCTTATAAAATAATAAGCCATTTAGCAGACGCTTTTATCCAAAGCGACTTACAGTCATGCGTGCATACATTTTTGTGTATGGGTGGTCCCGGGGATCGAACCCACTACCTTGGCGTTACAAGCGCCGTGCTCTACCAGCTGAGCTACAGAGGACCACCATGCTTAAACTGTTAACATTTCAGTTGTTTCTGTTTTAACCCCGTAACAATGCAAAATGCGTCAAAAATAAACGTTCATCCATGATAGGTTGAATTTCGAAGGGAAACTATGAGATCTTGTTGCTCACACTCCCCCTGCCCTCTCATCACTTTGTTTCTGGTCACCCTCATTTCATTCAAGCTTTTGCATCTCTCTCACTCTGCCTGACAAGCACTCTCCTTCCTTGAGCGCAAGGTTGTCAAAACATCACCATTGCACTTGTCGTGTATTAGGATTATGCCTTTGTTAAATGTTTTTAAGTGGAACTGAAAGAATGTTGATTTTAGTATCAAGAGGGAATGTTTTAGTGTAACGCCACATACAACAGACAGGAAGTGTGTTGTAGACAGGGGATTGGACAGTAGAGGGAGCCACCCACATCTTGGGGAGTTTATATATACTGGGGGAAAAACGAAGAAGAGTCAGAAGCATTCAGATTAATTTGGGATGGGGCTTCTCCAGACTCCGCGGGTCTGTAATTTATGCTGTAACCTCGTGATTTTAATAAAAGCCTCTAAACACGGTGCAGCCTAAGCGGACTCCTTGATTGACAGCAATAATTGCCAGCATTCACCCGATACGACACACTGTCTTAGCTGGTGTGTGAATGGGTATTTGTTTGAGAGTATTCATGTGTGTGTGTACGCTCTGGAGAAGACAATCTAGAAGACAGTCTGCAGTCATTGTTCCATTTGTGTACCAATGCCAGAGACCATGAAGGGGAAATTGTCGCTAACTGGTGTGTGTGCGTGTCTGTGTGTGATGGGCCTGGAGACGTCATTTATGCCCAGTATCGGCCTGTCGCCGTGACTACAGAGGTGTCAGATGAGATGTGTGTCTAAAGTCTACTAATTTCACCTGATTTCAAAACCCATTTATGTTGGATTGATGCATTCTCCATGTTACTGCAAGAATAAGCTAAAAGCACTGGCTCACATTTCACAACAATACACTGAATAACCTTCCTGGCTCTCTGGTCCTTGTCGAAGTCTTCTGTGTCTTTCACATACTAATAAATGTATCTTGAATGCCTCAATGTTCTGTGTCTGTTGCCCAAACAATGAGACTGCGCATGCTGTCACACACGCATGCAAGCAGACTGACAGGAGACATTTATAACAACAGAGATGGACCGGCGGTGGACTTATCAAATCAGTCACTGCTAGAATGTATGGTGTATGTTTGTGTTAGTGTGTATGTGTATGTGTATGTGTGTGTGTGTATGTGTATGTGTATGTGTATATGTGTGTGTGTGTGTGTGTGTGTGTGTGTGTGTGTATGTGTATCTATGAGTGTGTATGTGTGTCTTTCCATGACTGTGGGTTAACTTAAAGCTGTCTCTTCTAGACTAGCATCCCCAATACAGCTTGCCATTTAAACCCCACAGTCTAATTGTTAAGAAAGGTTGCCTATTATGAATGCACTGGGTGAGGTAGGAGCTGATATTCTGAATGCACTGTGTGAAGTAGGAGTTGATATTCTGAATGTACTGGGTGAGGTAGGAGCTGATATTCTGAATGCACTGGATGAGGTAGGAGATTATATTCTGAATATATTCTGATCACTAGAAATAGAGGAAGATTTTAGATGTTTGAAAAGGTCCTGAGAACGTCAATATATGCCTTCCTCGCGCATTGTGAACTGTGTGAGGTAGGAGCTGATATTCTGAATGCACTGGGTGAGGTCGGAGCTGATATTCTGAACGCACTGTGTGAGGTGGGAGCTGATATTCTGAACGCACTGTGTGAGGTGGGAGCTGATATTCTGAACGCACTGTGTGAGATAGGAGCTGATATTCTGAACGCACTGGGTGAGTTAGGAGTTGATGCAGGTGTCCTGGTTAGAGGACAAGGATAGGGAGAGAGCCTTGAAGGTACGTTGTAGAGAGTTTAAACTACCTCTAACTTCCTTCATAGTGTTGTAGAGAGTCTAAACTACCTCTAACTTCCTTCATAGTGTTGTAGAGAGTCTAAACTACCTCTAACTTCCTTCATAGCGTTGTAGAGAGTCTAAACTACCTCTAACTTCCTTCATAGTGTTGTAGAGAGTCTAAACTACCTCTAACTTCCTTCATAGTGTTGTAGAGAGTTTAAACTACCTCTAACTTCCTTCATAGTGTTGTAGAGAGTCTAAACTACCTCTAACTTCCTTCATAGTGTTGTAGAGAGTTTAAACTACCTCTAACTTCCTTCATAGTGTTGTAGAGAGTTTAAACTACCTCTAACTTCCTTCATAGTGTTGTAGAGAGTCTAAACTACCTCTAACTTCCTTCATAGTGTTGTAGAGAGTTTAAACTACCTCTAACTTCCTTCATAGTGTTGTAGAGAGTCTAAACTACCTCTAACTTCCTTCATAACGTTGTAGAGAGTCTAAACTACCTCTAACTTCCTTCATAACGTTGTAGAGAGTTTAAACTACCTCTAACTTTCTTCACATCAAATCAAATCAAATCAAATTTTATTGGCCACATGCGCCGAATACAACAGGTGCAGACATTACAGTGAAATTCTTACTTACAGCCCTTAACCAACAGTGCATTTATTTTTTTATACAAAAGTAAAATAAAACAACAACAAAAAAAGTGTTGAGAAAAAAAGAGCAGAAGTAAAATAAAATAACAGTAGGGAGGCTCTATATACAGGGGTGTACCGGTGCAGAGTCAATGTGCGGGGGCACCGGCTAGTTGAGGTAGTTGAGGTAATATGTACATGTGGGTAGAGTTAAAGTGACTATGCATAAATAATTAACAGAGTAGCAGCAGCGTAAAAAGATGGGGTGGGGGGGGGGGGGGGCAGTGCAAATAGTCCGGGTAGCCATGATTAGCTGTTCAGGAGTCTTATGTCTTGGGGGTAGAAGCTGTTGAGAAGTCTTTTGGACCTAGACTTAGCACTCCGGTACCGCTTGCCATGCGGTATCAGAGAGAACAGTCTATGACTAGGGTGGCTGGAGTCTTTGAATTTTTTTTGGGCCTTCCTCTGACACCGCCTGGTATAGAGGTCCTGGATGGCAGGAAGCTTGACCCCAGTGATGTACTGGGCCGTACACACTACCCTCTGTAGTGCCTTGCGGTCGGAGGCAGAGCAGTTGCCATACCAGGCGGTGATGCAACCAGTCAGGATGCTCTCGATGGTGCAGCTGTATAATTTTTTGAGGATCTGAGGACCGATGCCAAATCTTTTCAGTCTCCTGAGGGGGAATAGGCTTTGTCGGGCCCTCTTCAAAACTGTCTTGGTGTGTTTGGACCATGATAGTTTGTTGGTGATGTGGACACCAAGGAACTTGAAGCTCTCAACCTGTTCCACTACAGCCCCGTCGATGAGAATGGGGGCGTGCTCAGTCCTCTTTTTTTTCCTGTAGTCCACAAT
Source organism: Coregonus lavaretus (assembly GCF_964263955.1). Classification (NCBI taxonomy): domain Eukaryota; kingdom Metazoa; phylum Chordata; class Actinopteri; order Salmoniformes; family Salmonidae; genus Coregonus; species Coregonus lavaretus. The sequence continues at coordinate 24,769 of NW_028159496.1, forward strand.
CATCTCCTTTGTCTTGGTCACGTTGAGGGAGAGGTTGTTGGCACCACACGGCCAGGTCTCTGACCTCCTCCCTATAGGCTGTCTCATCGTTGTCGGTGATCAGGCTTACCGCTGTTGTGTCGTTGGCAAAATGTATGATGGTGTCAGAGACCTGTATGATTGAGTCATGCCTGGCCATGCAGTCATGGGTGAACCGGGAGTACAGGAGGGGACTGAGCACGCACCCCTGAGGGGCCCCCATGTTGAGGATCAGTGTGGCAGATGTGTTGTTACCTACCCTTACCACCTGGGGGCGGCCCGTCATGAAGTCCAGGATCCTGTTGCAGAGAGAGGTGTTTAGTCCCAGGATCCTTAGCTTAGTGATGAGCTTTGAGGGCACTATGGTGTTGAATGCTGAGCTGTAGTCAATGAATAGCATTCTCACGTAGGTGTTCCTCTTGTCCAGGTGGGAAAGGGCAGTGTGGAGTGCAATAGAGATTGCATCATCTGTGTATCTGTTGGGGCAGTATGCAAATTGGAGTGGTTCTAGGGTTTCTGGGATAAGGGTGTTGATGTGAGCCATGACCAGCCTTTCAAAGCACTTCATGGCTACAGACGTCAGTGCTACGGGTCGGTAGTCATTTAGGCAGGTTATCTTAGTGTCCTTGGGCACGGGGACTATGGTGGTCTGCTTGAAACATGTTGGTATTACAGACTCAGTCAGGGACATGTTGAAAATGTCAGTGAAAACACTTGCCAGTTGGTCAGCACATGCTCAGAGTACACGTCCTGGTAATCCGTCTGGCCCTGCAGCCTTGTGAATGTTGACCTGCTTAAAAGTCATTACTCACATCGGCTACGGAGAGCGTGATCACATAGTCATCCGGAACAGCTGGTGCTCTCATGCATGCTTCAGTGTTGCTTGCCTCGACGCGAGCATAGAAGTGGTTTAGCTTGTCTGGAAGTTTTGTGTCACTGGGCAGCTCGCGGCTGTGCTTCCCTTTGTAGTCTGTAATAGTTTTCAAGCCCTGCCACATCCGACGAGCGTCAGAGCCGGTGTAGTACGATTCAATCTTAGTCCTGTATTGATTCTTTGCATGTTTAATGGTTCGTCGGAGGGCATAGCGGGATTTCTTATAAGCATCCGGGTTAGAGTCCCGCTCCTTGAAAGCGGCAGCTCTACCCTTTAGCTCAGTGCGGATGTTGCCTGTAATCCATGGCTTCTGGTTGGGGTATGTACGTACGGTCACTGTGGGGACGACATCATCAATGCACTTATTAATGAAGCCAGTGACTGATGTGGTGTACTCCTCAATGCCATCGGAAGAATCCCGGATCATGTTCCAGTCTGTAGCTTAGCATCTGCGTCATCTGACCACTTTTTTATTAACCAAGTCACTGGTGCTTCCTGCTTTAGTTTTTGCTTATAAGCAGGAATCAGGAGGATAGAGTTATGGTCAGATTTGCGAAATGGAGGGTGAGGGAGAGCATTGTATGCGTCTCTATGTGTGGAGTAAAGGTGGTCTAGAGTTTTTTTTTCCTCTTGTTGCACATTTCACATGCTGGTAGAAATTAGGTAGAACGGATTTAAGTTTCCCAGCATTAAAGTCCCCGGCCACTAGGAGCGCTGCCTCTGGATGAACGTTTTCCTGTTCACTTATGGCCTTATACAGCTCATTCAGTGCAATCTTAATGTCAGCATTGGTTTGTGGTGGTAAATAGACAGCTATGAAAAATATAGATGAAAAACTCTCTTGGTAAATAGTGTGGTCTACAGCTTATCATAAGGTACTCTACCTCAGACGAGCAAAACCTCGAGACTTCCTTAGTATTCGATTTTGTGCACCAGCTGTTGTTTACAAATATACACAGACCGCCACCCCTTGTCTTACCGGAGTCAGCCGTTCTATCCTGCCGATGTAGCGTACAGCCCGCTTGCTGTATGTTGTCCATGTCGTCGTTCAGCCACGACTCGGTGAAACATAAGATATTACAGTTTTTAATGTCCCGTTGGTAGGATAACCGTAATCTTAGGTCATCCAATGTATTCTCAAATGATTGAAGATTGGCTAATAGGATTGATGGAAGAGGCAGTTTACTCGCTCGCCGTCGGATCCTTACAAGGCACCCCGACCTACGTCCACGATATCTCTGTCTCTTTCTCATGTGAATGACAGGGATTTGGGACTTGTCGGGTGTCTGTAGGATATCCTTTGCGTCCGACTTGTTGAATAAAAATGATTTGTCCAATACGAGGTGAGTAATCGCTGTCCTGATATCCAGAAGCTACTTTGGTTATAAGAGACAATGGCAGAAACATTATGTACAGAATAAATTACAAATAACGCGGAAAAACACACATTATAGTACAATTGGTTAGAGGGCTGTAAAACGACAGCCATCTTCTCCGGCGCCATTCATAGTGTTGTAGAGAGTCTAAACTACCTCTAACTTCCTTCATAGTGTTGTAGAGAGTCTAAACTACCTCTAACTTCCTTCATAGCGTTGTAGAGAGTTTAAACTACCTCTAACTTCCTTCATAGTGTTGTAGAGAGTTTAAACTACCTCTAACTTCCTTAATAGTGTTGTAGAGAGTCTAAACTACCTCTAACTTCCTTCATAGTGTTGTAGAGAGTTTAAACTAACTCTAACTTCCTACATTGTGTTGTAGAGAGTTTAAACTACCTCTAACTTCCTTCATAGTGTTGTAGAGAGTTTAAACTACCTCTAACTTCCTTCATTGTGTTGTAGAGAGTTTAAACTACCTCTAACTTCCTTCATAGCGTTGTAGAGAGTCTAAACTACCTCTAACTTCCTTCATAGTGTTGTAGAGAGTCTAAACTACCTCTAACTTCCTTCATAGTGTTGTAGAGAGTCTAAACTACCTCTAACTTCCTTCATAGTGTTGTAGAGAGTTTAAACTACCTCTAACTTCCTTCATAGTGTTGTAGAGAGTCTAAACTACCTCTAACTTCCTTCATAGTGTTGTAGAGAGACTAAACTACCTCTAACTTCCTTAATAGTGTTGTAGAGAGTTTAAACTACCTCTAACTTCCTTCATTGTGTTGTAGAGAGTTTAAACTACCTCTAACTTCCTTCATAGCGTTGTAGAGAGTCTAAACTACCTCTAACTTCCTTCATAGTGTTGTAGAGAGTCTAAACTACCTCTAACTTCCTTCATAGCGTTGTAGAGAGTTTAAACTACCTCTAACTTCCTTCATAGTGTTGTAGAGAGTCTAAACTACCTCTAACTTCCTTCATAGTGTTGTAGAGAGTTTAAACTACCTCTAACTTCCTTCATAGCGTTGTAGAGAGTCTAAACTACCTCTAACTTCCTTCATAGTGTTGTAGAGAGTTTAAACTACCTCTAACTTCCTTCATAGTGTTGTAGAGAGTCTAAACTACCTCTAACTTCCTTCATAGTGTTGTAGAGAGTCTAAACTACCTCTAACTTCCTTCATAGTGTTGTAGAGAGTCTAAACTACCTCTAACTTCCTTCATAGCGTTGTAGAGAGTTTAAACTACCTCTAACTTCCTTCATAGTGTTGTAGAGAGTCTAAACTACCTCTAACTTCCTTCATAGTGTTGTCGAGAGTCTAAACTACCTCTAACTTCCTTCATAGTGTTGTAGAGAGTTTAAACTACCTCTAACTTCCTTCATAGTGTTGTAGAGAGTTTAAACTACCTCTAACTTCCTTCATAGCGTTGTAGAGAGTCTAAACTACCTCTAACTTCCTTCATAGTGTTGTAGAGAGTCTAAACTACCTCTAACTTCCTTCATAGTGTTGTAGAGAGTCTAAACTACCTCTAACTTCCTTCATAGTGTTGTAGAGAGTCTAAACTACCTCTAACTTCCTTCATAGCGTTGTAGAGAGTTTAAACTACCTCTAACTTCCTTCATTGTGTACACAGAGACATAAACATGGTATCTACGAGTTCTCTCACTCTGGGGAAGTAGATAAAGAACCACATTGCCAAATCCCAAAGTTTTAAATCAACCAGGGCATTTTGTAAGGCAACAAACTCAGATTGCAACTCCAACAACGCCTATTCTAGAGTTTGGGGCAATGGCATACAGTATTGTATGCATACAGATTAATATGACACATTTTAACAGATAGACCGATATTATTTATGTAAAGAGAACAGGTCCCAATACCGACTCCTGCGGTACACCTTTCGTAATATCCAGGAAACTAGACTTTTGTTCTCAAACCACTTGCAAGAAGCCTGATCAAGGCCTATATCAGTCAACTTTTGAATGAGAATGTGATGGTCAGTGTCAATAAGGCAGCACAGTGATTTTTATGATCTAAGCAATTGAATGATCTAAGCAATTGTTTGATCTAAGGTTCATTAATAATTCCCTGTCATAATCACAGATGAAAGTGTGAATGATAAAAAGGATGATTCTGTCTCTCCGTCCAGGTCGTGCATGGTAAAGTGAAGGATGATTCTGTCTCTCCGTCCAGGTCGTGCATGGTAAAGTGAAGGATGATTCTGTCTCTCCGTCCAGGTCGTGCATGGTAAAGTGAAGGATGATTCTGTCTCTCCGTCCAGGTCGTGCATGGTAAAGTGAAGGATGATTCTGTCTCTCCGTCCAGGTCGTGCATGGTAAAGTGAAGGATGATTCTGTCTCTCCGTCCAGGTCGTGCATGGTAAAGTGAAGGATGATTCTGTCTCTCCGTCCAGGTCGTGCATGGTAAAGTGAAGGATGATTCTGTCTCTCCGTCCAGGTCGTGCATGGTAAAGTGAAGGATGATTCTGTCTCTCCGTCCAGGTCGTGCATGGTAAAGTGAAGGATGATTCTGTCTCTCCGTCCAGGTCGTGCATGGTAAAGTGAAGGATGATTCTGTCTCTCCGTCCAGGTCGTGCATGGTAAAGTGAAGGATGATTCTGTCTCTCCGTCCAGGTCGTGCATGGTAAAGTGAAGGATGATTCTGTCTCTCCGTCCAGGTCGTGCATGGTAAAGTGAAGGATGATTCTGTCACTCCGTCCAGGTCGTGCATGGTAAAGTGAAGGATGATTCTGTCTCTCCGTCCAGGTCGTGCATGGAGCGTGAGCTATCCACATTTTTACGGAGGGTGGTGTCATCGCGGGTTCAATCCCAGCGCTAAGCACCATGTTTTTCATTATAGTATTTTTGTTTCATTTTTCCAAACCTTAAACCTAATCTTAACCACTCGGAATAAATGCCTAAACCTAACCCACAAATGTTTGTTTTGGTTTGACCAAATTACATTAATGTCTTTGCGCAGTTTGACTGATGGCTGACAGGACGTGTTGACATATTTGGTTCCACATGGGGGTTCATAATTGGTTATTTAGAAGTTTGAAATGGGGGATGGTCATTCTGGAGTTATTCTGCAGGTTGTGTTGTGGTTTCGATACTTTTCCCCACAGCTATAGACCATCGAATAACTCTCCCCTGTCCTATTCTGTTCTATAGCCATCCTCTGTTCTATAGTCGTCCTCTGTTCTATAGCTGTCCTCTGTCCTACAGCTGTCCTCTGTTCTATAGCTGTCCTCTGTTCTATAGCTGTCCTCTGTCTCTCTCCGCAGGCTGATCACTAGAAATAGAGGAAGAGGTTTGAAAAGGTCCTGAAAACGTCAATATATGCCTTCCTCGTGCTCACAATTGTTAAAATAATGAAATCGTCCAGTACTGGGCGAGAACTGAGGCTCTGAGACGAAGGCGATAGTTCACAATGCGCTAGCAAAAGCTGTGAGTGTACTATGAATACTGACGATACCTAGCACGTCCCTTAACCATAGCCCTAACCACTCAGAATTCATGCTTATAATAATATGCCATTTAGCAGACGCTTTTATCCAAAGCGACTTACAGTCATGCGTGCATACATTTTTGTGTATGGGTGGTCCCGGGGATCGAACCCACTACCTTGGCATTACAAGCGCCGTGCTCTACCAGCTGAGCTACAGAGGACCACCATGCTTAAACTGTTAACATTTCAGTTGTTTCTGTTTTAACCCCGTAACAATGCAAAATGCGTCAAAAATAAACGTTCATCCATGATAGGTTGAATTTCGAAGGGAAACTATGAGATCTTGTTGCTCACACTCCCCCTGCCCTCTCATCACTTTGTTTCTGGTCACCCTCATTTCATTCAAGCTTTTGCATCTCTCTCACTCTGCCTGACAAGCACTCTCCTTCCTTGAACGCAAGGTTGTCAAAACATCACCATTGCACTGTCTTAGCTGGTGTGTGAATGGGTATTTGTTTGAGAGTATTCATATGTGTGTGTACGCTCTGGAGAAGACAATCTAGAAGACAGTCTGCAGTCAGTGTTCCATTTGTGTACCAATGCCAGAGACCATGAAGGGGAAATTGTCGCTAACTGGTGTGTGTGCGTGTCTGTGTGTGATGGGCCTGGAGACGTCATTTATGCCCAGTATCGGCCTGTCGCCGTGACTACAGAGGTGTCAGATGAGATGTGTGTCTAAAGTCTACTAGTTTCACCTGATTTCAAAACCCATTTATGTTGGATTGATGCATTCTCCATGTTACTGCAAGAATAAGCTAAAAGCACTGGCTCACATTTCACAACAATACACTGAATAACCTTCCAGGCTCTCTGGTCCTTGTCGAAGTCTTCTGTGTCTTTCACATACTAATAAATGTATCTTGAATGCCTCAATATTCTGTGTCTGTTGCCCAAACAATGAGACTGCGCATGCTGTCACACACGCATGCAAGCAGACTGACAGGAGACATTTATAACAACAGAGATGGACCGGCGGTGGACTTATCAAATCAGTCACTGCTAGAATGTATGGTGTATGTTTGTGTTAGTGTGTATGTGTATGTGTATGTGTGTGTGTGTATGTGTATGTGTATGTGTATGTGTGTGTGTGTGTGTGTGTGTGTGTGTATGTATGTGTATCTATGAGTGTGTATGTGTGTCTTTCCATGACTGTGGGTTAACTTAAAGCTGTCTCTTCTAGACTAGCATCCCCAATACAGCTTGCCATTTAAACCCCACAGTCTAATTGTTAAGAAAGGTTGCCTATTATGAATGCACTGGGTGAGGTAGGAGCTGATATTCTGAATGCACTGTGTGAAGTAGGAGTTGATATTCTGAATGTACTGGGTGAGGTAGGAGCTGATATTCTGAATGCACTGGATGAGGTAGGAGATTATATTCTGAATATATTCTGATCACTAGAAATAGAGGAAGATTTTAGATGTTTGAAAAGGTCCTGAGAACGTCAATATATGCCTTCCTCGCGCATTGTGAACTGTGTGAGGTAGGAGCTGATATTCTGAATGCACTGGGTGAGGTCGGAGCTGATATTCTGAACGCACTGTGTGAGGTGGGAGCTGATATTCTGAACGCACTGTGTGAGATAGGAGCTGATATTCTGAACGCACTGGGTGAGTTAGGAGTTGATGCAGGTGTCCTGGTTAGAGGACAAGGATAGGGAGAGAGCCTTGAAGGTACGTTGTAGAGAGTTTAAACTACCTCTAACTTCCTTCATAGTGTTGTAGAGAGTCTAAACTACCTCTAACTTCCTTCATAGTGTTGTAGAGAGTCTAAACTACCTCTAACTTCCTTCATAACGTTGTAGAGAGTTTAAACTACCTCTAACTTTCTTCACATCAAATCAAATCAAATCAAATTTTATTGGCCACATGCGCCGAATACAACAGGTGCAGACATTACAGTGAAATTCTTACTTACAGCCCTTAACCAACAGTGCATTTATTTTTTAATACAAAAGTAAAATAAAACAACAACAAAAAAAGTGTTGAGAAAAAAAGAGCAGAAGTAAAATAAAATAACAGTAGGGAGGCTCTATATACAGGGGTGTACCGGTGCAGAGTCAATGTGCGGGGGCACCGGCTAGTTGAGGTAGTTGAGGTAATATGTACATGTGGGTAGAGTTAAAGTGACTATGCATAAATAATTAACAGAGTAGCAGCAGCGTAAAAAGATGGGGTGGGGGGGGGGGGGGGCAGTGCAAATAGTCCGGGTAGCCATGATTAGCTGTTCAGGAGTCTTATGTCTTGGGGGTAGAAGCTGTTGAGAAGTCTTTTGGACCTAGACTTAGCACTCCGGTACCGCTTGCCATGCGGTATCAGAGAGAACAGTCTATGACTAGGGTGGCTGGAGTCTTTGAAAAAATGTTGGGCCTTCCTCTGACACCGCCTGGTATAGAGGTCCTGGATGGCAGGAAGCTTGGCCACAGTGATGTACTGGGCCGTACACACTACCCTCTGTAGTGCCTTGCGGTCGGAGGCAGAGCAGTTGCCATACCAGGCGGTGATGCAACCAGTCAGGATGCTGTCGATGGTGCAGCTGTATAATTTTTTGAGGATCTGAGGACCGATGCCAAATCTTTTCAGTCTCCTGAGGGGGAATAGGCTTTGTCGGGCCCTCTTCAAAACTGTCTTGGTGTGTTTGGACCATGATAGTTCGTTGGTGATGTGGACACCAAGGAACTTGAAGCTCTCAACCTGTTCCACTACAGCCCCGTCGATGAGAATGGGGGCGTGCTCAGTCCTCTTTTTTTTCCTGTAGTCCACAATCATCTCCTTTGTCTTGGTCACGTTGAGGGAGAGGTTGTTGGCACCACACGGCCAGGTCTCTGACCTCCTCCCTATAGGCTGTCTCATCGTTGTCGGTGATCAGGCTTACCACTGTTGTGTCGTTGGCAAAATGTATGATGGTGTCAGAGACCTGTATGATTGAGTCATGCCTGGCCATGCAGTCATGGGTGAACCGGGAGTACAGGAGGGGACTGAGCACGCACCCCTGAGGGGCCCCCATGTTGAGGATCAGTGTGGCAGATGTGTTGTTACCTACCCTTACCACCTGGGGGCGGCCCGTCATGAAGTCCAGGATCCTGTTGCAGAGAGAGGTGTTTAGTCCCATGATCCTTAGCTTAGTGATGAGCTTTGAGGGCACTATGGTGTTGAATGCTGAGCTGTAGTCAATGAATAGCATTCTCACGTAGGTGTTCCTCTTGTCCAGGTGGGAAAGGGCAGTGTGGAGTGCAATAGAGATTGCATCATCTGTGTATCTGTTGGGGCAGTATGCAAATTGGAGTGGTTCTAGGGTTTCTGGGATAAGGGTGTTGATGTGAGCCATGACCAGCCTTTCAAAGCACTTCATGGCTACAGACGTCAGTGCTACGGGTCGGTAGTCATTTAGGCAGGTTATCTTAGTGTCCTTGGGCACGGGGACTATGGTGGTCTGCTTGAAACATGTTGGTATTACAGACTCAGTCAGGGACATGTTGAAAATGTCAGTGAAAACACTTGCCAGTTGGTCAGCACATGCTCAGAGTACACGTCCTGGTAATCCGTCTGGCCCTGCAGCCTTGTGAATGTTGACCTGCTTAAAAGTCTTACTCACATCGGCTACGGAGAGCGTGATCACATAGTCATCCGGAACAGCTGGTGCTCTCATGCATGCTTCAGTGTTGCTTGCCTCGACGCGAGCATAGAAGTGGTTTAGCTTGTCTGGAAGTTTTGTGTCACTGGGCAGCTCGCGGCTGTGCTTCCCTTTGTAGTCTGTAATAGTTTTCAAGCCCTGCCACATCCGACGAGCGTCAGAGCCGGTGTAGTACGATTCAATCTTAGTCCTGTATTGATTATTTACCTGTTTAATGGTTCGTCGGAGGGCATAGCGGGATTTCTTATAAGCATCCGGGTTAGAGTCCCGCTCCTTGAAAGCGGCAGCTCTACCCTTTAGCGCAGTGCGGATGTTGCCTGTAATCCATGGCTTCTGGTTGGGGTATGTACGTACGGTCACTGTGGGGACGACATCATCAATGCACTTATTGATGAAGCCAGTGACTGATGTGGTGTACTCCTCAATGCCATCGGAAGAATCCCGGATCATGTTCCAGTCTGTAGCTTAGCATCTGCGTCATCTGACCACTTTTTTATTAACCAAGTCACTGGTGCTTCCTGCTTTAGTTTTTGCTTATAAGCAGGAATCAGGAGGATAGAGTTATGGTCAGATTTGCGAAATGGAGGGTGAGGGAGAGCATTGTATGCGTCTCTATGTGTGGAGTAAAGGTGGTCTAGAGTTTTTTTTCCTCTTGTTGCACATTTCATATGCTGGTAGAAATTAGGTAGAACGGATTTAAGTTTCCCAGCATTAAAGTCCCCGGCCACTAGGAGCGCTGCCTCTGGATGAACGTTTTCCTGTTCACTTATGGCCTTATACAGCTCATTCAGTGCAATCTTAATGTCAGCATTGGTTTGTGGTGGTAAATAGACAGCTATGAAAAATATAGATGAAAAACTCTCTTGGTAAATAGTGTGGTCTACAGCTTATCATAAGGTACTCTACCGTCGTTCAGCCACGACTCGGTGAAACATAAGATATTACAGTTTTTAATGTCCCGTTGGTAGGATAACCGTAATCTTAGGTCATCCAATTTATTCTCAAATGATTGAAGATTGGCTAATAGGATTGATGGAAGAGGCAGTTTACTCGCTCGCCGTCGGATCCTTACAAGGCACCCCGACCTACGTCCACGATATCTCTGTCTCTTTCTCATGTGAATGACAGGGATTTGGGACTTGTCGGGTGTCTGTAGGATATCCTTTGCGTCCGACTTGTTGAATAAAAATTATTTGTCCAATACGAGGTGAGTAATCGCTGTCCTGATATCCAGAAGCTACTTTGGTTATAAGAGACAATGGCAGAAACATTAAGTACAGAATAAATTACAAATAACGCGGAAAAACACACATTATAGTACAATTGGTTAGAGGGCTGTAAAACGACAGCCATCTTCTCCGGCGCCATTCATAGTGTTGTAGAGAGTCTAAACTACCTCTAACTTCCTTCATAGTGTTGTAGAGAGTCTAAACTACCTCTAACTTCCTTCATAGCGTTGTAGAGAGTTTAAACTACCTCTAACTTCCTTCATAGTGTTGTAGAGAGTCTAAACTACCTCTAACTTCCTTCATAGTGTTGTAGAGAGTCTAAACTACCTCTAACTTCCTTCATAGCGTTGTAGAGAGTTTAAACTACCTCTAACTTCCTTCATAGTGTTGTAGAGAGTTTAAACTACCTCTAACTTCCTTCATAGTGTTGTAGAGAGTCTAAACTACCTCTAACTTCCTTCATAGTGTTGTAGAGAGTTTAAACTACCTCTAACTTCCTTCATTGTGTTGTAGAGAGTTTAAACTACCTCTAACTTCCTTCATAGTGTTGTAGAGAGTTTAAACTACCTCTAATTCCTTCATTGTGTTGTAGAGAGTTTAAACTACCTCTAACTTCCTTCATAGCGTTGTAGAGAGTCTAAACTACCTCTAACTTCCTTCATAGTGTTGTAGAGAGTCTAAACTACCTCTAACTTCCTTCATAGTGTTGTAGAGAGTTTAAACTACCTCTAACTTCCTTCATAGTGTTGTAGAGAGTCTAAACTACCTCTAACTTCCTTCATAGCGTTGTAGAGAGTTTAAACTACCTCTAACTTCCTTCATAGTGTTGTAGAGAGTCTAAACTACCTCTAACTTCCTTCATAGTGTTGTAGAGAGTTTAAACTACCTCTAACTTCCTTCATAGTGTTGTAGAGAGTCTAAACTACCTCTAACTTCCTTCATAGTGTTGTAGAGAGTCTAAACTACCTCTAACTTCCTTCATAGTGTTGTAGAGAGTCTAAACTACCTCTAACTTCCTTCATAGTGTTGTAGAGAGTTTAAACTACCTCTAACTTCCTTCATTGTGTACACAGAGACATAAACATGGTATCCACGAGTTCATCTCACTCTGGGGAAGTAGATAAAGAACCACATTGCCAAATCCCAAAGTTTTAAATCAACCAGGGCATTTTGTAAGGCAACAAACTCAGATTGCAACTCCAACAACGCCTATTCTAGAGTTTGGGGCAATGGCATACAGTATTGTATGCATACAGATTAATATGACACATTTTAACAGATAGACCGATATTATTTATGTAAATAGTAAAGAGAACAGGTCCCAATACCGACTCCTGCGGTACACCTTTCGTAATATCCAGGAAACTAGACTTTTGTTCTCAAACCACTTGCAAGAAGCCTGATCAAGGCCTATATCAGTCAACTTTTGAATGAGAATGTGATGGTCAGTGTCAATAAGGCAGCACAGTGATTTTTATGATCTAAGCAATTGAATGATCTAAGCAATTGTTTGATCTAAGGTTCATTAATAATTCCCTGTCATAATCACAGATGAAAGTGTGAATGATAAAAAGGATGATTCTGTCTCTCCGTCCAGGTCGTGCATGGTAAAGTGAAGGATGATTCTGTCTCTCCGTCCAGGTCGTGCATGGTAAAGTGAAGGATGATTCTGTCTCTCCGTCCAGGTCGTGCATGGTAAAGTGAAGGATGATTCTGTCTCTCCGTCCAGGTCGTGCATGGTAAAGTGAAGGATGATTCTGTCTCTCCGTCCAGGTCGTGCATGGTAAAGTGAAGGATGATTCTGTCTCTCCGTCCAGGTCGTGCATGGTAAAGTGAAGGATGATTCTGTCTCTCCGTCCAGGTCGTGCATGGTAAAGTGAAGGATGATTCTGTCTCTCCGTCCAGGTCGTGCATGGTAAAGTGAAGGATGATTCTGTCTCTCCGTCCAGGTTGTGCATGGTAAAGTGAAGGATGATTCTGTCTCTCCGTCCAGGTCGTGCATGGTAAAGTGAAGGATGATTCTGTCTCTCCGTCCAGGTCGTGCATGGTAAAGTGAAGGATGATTCTGTCTCTCCGTCCAGGTCGTGCATGGTAAAGTGAAGGATTATTCTGTCTCTCCGTCCAGGTCGTGCATGGTAAAGTGAAGGATGATTCTGTCTCTCCGTCCAGGTCGTGCATGGTAAAGTGAAGGATGATTCTGTCTCTCCGTCCAGGTCGTGCATGGTAAAGTGAAGGATGATTCTGTCTCTCCGTCCAGGTCGTGCATGGTAAAGTGAAGGATGATTCTGTCTCTCCGTCCAGGTCGTGCATGGTAAAGTGAAGGATGATTCTGTCTCTCCGTCCAGGTCGTGCATGGTAAAGTGAAGGATGATTCTGTCTCTCCGTCCAGGTCGTGCATGGTAAAGTGAAGGATGATTCTGTCTCTCCGTCCAGGTCGTGCATGGTAAAGTGAAGGATGATTCTGTCTCTCCGTCCAGGTCGTGCATGGTAAAGTGAAGGATGATTCTGTCTCTCCGTCCAGGTCGTGCATGGTAAAGTGAAGGATGATTCTGTCTCTCCGTCCAGGTCGTGCATGGTAAAGTGAAGGATGATTCTGTCTCTCCGTCCAGGTCGTGCATGGTAAAGTGAAGGATGATTCTGTCTCTCCGTCCAGGTCGTGCATGGTAAAGTGAAGGATGATTCTGTCTCTCCGTCCAGGTCGTGCATGGTAAAGTGAAGGATGATTCTGTCTCTCCGTCCAGGTCGTGCATGGTAAAGTGAAGGATGATTCTGTCTCTCCGTCCAGGTCGTGCATGGTAAAGTGAAGGATGATTCTGTCTCTCCGTCCAGGTCGTGCATGGTAAAGTGAAGGATGATTCTGTCTCTCCGTCCAGGTCGTGCATGGTAAAGTGAAGGATGATTCTGTCTCTCCGTCCAGGTCGTGCATGGTAAAGTGAAGGATGATTCTGTCTCTCCGTCCAGGTCGTGCATGGTAAAGTGAAGGATGATTCTGTCTCTCCGTCCAGGTCGTGCATGGTAAAGTGAAGGATGATTCTGTCTCTCCGTCCAGGTCGTGCATGGTAAAGTGAAGGATGATTCTGTCTCTCCGTCCAGGTCGTGCATGGTAAAGTGAAGGATGATTCTGTCTCTCCGTCCAGGTCGTGCATGGTAAAGTGAAGGATGATTCTGTCTCTCCGTCCAGGTCGTGCATGGTAAAGTGAAGGATGATTCTGTCTCTCCGTCCAGGTCGTGCATGGTAAAGTGAAGGATGATTCTGTCTCTCCGTCCAGGTCGTGCATGGTAAAGTGAAGGATGATTCTGTCTCTCCGTCCAGGTCGTGCATGGTAAAGTGAAGGATGATTCTGTCTCTCCGTCCAGGTCGTGCATGGTAAAGTGAAGGATGATTCTGTCTCTCCGTCCAGGTCGTGCATGGTAAAGTGAAGGATGATTCTGTCTCTCCGTCCAGGTCGTGCATGGTAAAGTGAAGGATGATTCTGTCTCTCCGTCCAGGTCGTGCATGGTAAAGTGAAGGATGATTCTGTCTCTCCGTCCAGGTCGTGCATGGTAAAGTGAAGGATGATTCTGTCTCTCCGTCCAGGTCGTGCATGGTAAAGTGAAGGATGATTCTGTCTCTCCGTCCAGGTCGTGCATGGTAAAGTGAAGGATGATTCTGTCTCTCCGTCCAGGTCGTGCATGGTAAAGTGAAGGATGATTCTGTCTCTCCGTCCAGGTCGTGCATGGTAAAGTGAAGGATGATTCTGTCTCTCCGTCCAGGTCGTGCATGGTAAAGTGAAGGATGATTCTGTCTCTCCGTCCAGGTCGTGCATGGTAAAGTGAAGGATGATTCTGTCTCTCTGTCCAGGTCGTGCATGGTAAAGTGTGTTTTGGCTGCCTAAGCTCCAGTGGAGCGTGAGCTATCCACCTTTTTACGGAGGGTGGTGTCATCGCGGGTTCAATCCCAGCGCTAAGCACCATGTTTTTCATTATAGTATTTTTGTTTCATTTTTCCAAACCTTAAACCTAATCTTAACCACTCGGAATAAATGCCTAAACCTAACCCACAAATGTTTGTTTTGGTTTGACCAAATTACATTAATGTCTTTGCGCAGTTTGACTGATGGCTGACAGGACGTGTTGACATATTTGGTTCCACATGGGGGTTCATAATTGGTTATTTAGAAGTTTGAAATGGGGGATGGTCATTCTGGAGTTATTCTGCAGGTTGTGTTGTGGTTTCGATACTTTTCCCCACAGCTATAGACCATCGAATAACTCTCCCCTGTCCTATTCTGTTCTATAGCCATCCTCTGTTCTATAGTCGTCCTCTGTTCTATAGCTGTCCTCTGTCCTACAGCTGTCCTCTGTTCTATAGCTGTCCTCTGTTCTATAGCTGTCCTCTGTCTCTCTCCGCAGGCTGATCACTAGAAATAGAGGAAGAGGTTTGAAAAGGTCCTGAGAACGTCAATATATGCCTTCCTCGTGCTCACAATTGTTAAAATAATGAAATCGTCCAGTACTGGGCGAGAACTGAGGCTCTGAGACGAAGGCGATAGTTCACAATGCGCTAGCAAAAGCTGTGAGTGTACTATGAATACTGACGATACCTAGCACGTCCCTTAACCATAGCCCTAACCACTCAGAATTCATGCTTATAATAATATGCCATTTAGCAGACGCTTTTATCCAAAGCGACTTACAGTCATGCGTGCATACATTTTTGTGTATGGGTGGTCCCGGGGATCGAACCCACTACCTTGGCATTACAAGCGCCGTGCTCTACCAGCTGAGCTACAGAGGACCACCATGCTTAAACTGTTAACATTTTAGTTGTTTCTGTTTTAACCCCGTAACAATGCAAAATGCGTCAAAAATAAACGTTCATCCATGATAGGTTGAATTTCGAAGGGAAACTATGAGATCTTGTTGCTCACACTCCCCCTGCCCTCTCATCACTTTGTTTCTGGTCACCCTCATTTCATTCAAGCTTTTGCATCTCTCTCACTCTGCCTGACAAGCACTCTCCTTCCTTGAACGCAAGGTTGTCAAAACATCACCATTGCACTGTCTTAGCTGGTGTGTGAATGGGTATTTGTTTGAGAGTATTCATATGTGTGTGTACGCTCTGGAGAAGACAATCTAGAAGACAGTCTGCAGTCAGTGTTCCATTTGTGTACCAATGCCAGAGACCATGAAGGGGAAATTGTCGCTAACTGGTGTGTGTGCGTGTCTGTGTGTGATGGGCCTGGAGACGTCATTTATGCCCAGTATCGGCCTGTCGCCGTGACTACAGAGGTGTCAGATGAGATGTGTGTCTAAAGTCTACTAGTTTCACCTGATTTCAAAACCCATTTATGTTGGATTGATGCATTCTCCATGTTACTGCAAGAATAAGCTAAAAGCACTGGCTCACATTTCACAACAATACACTGAATAACCTTCCAGGCTCTCTGGTCCTTGTCGAAGTCTTCTGTGTCTTTCACATACTAATAAATGTATCTTGAATGCCTCAATATTCTGTGTCTGTTGCCCAAACAATGAGACTGCGCATGCTGTCACACACGCATGCAAGCAGACTGACAGGAGACATTTATAACAACAGAGATGGACCGGCGGTGGACTTATCAAATCAGTCACTGCTAGAATGTATGGTGTATGTTTGTGTTAGTGTGTATGTGTATGTGTATGTGTGTGTGTGTATGTGTATGTGTATGTGTATGTGTGTGTGTGTGTGTGTGTGTGTGTGTGTGTGTATGTGTATCTATGAGTGTGTATGTGTGTCTTTCCATGACTGTGGGTTAACTTAAAGCTGTCTCTTCTAGACTAGCATCCCCAATACAGCTTGCCATTTAAACCCCACATTCTAATTGTTAAGAAAGGTTGCCTATTATGAATGCACTGGGTGAGGTAGGAGCTGATATTCTGAATGCACTGTGTGAAGTAGGAGTTGATATTCTGAATGTACTGGGTGAGGTAGGAGCTGATATTCTGAATGCACTGGATGAGGTAGGAGATTATATTCTGAATATATTCTGATCACTAGAAATAGAGGAAGATTTTAGATGTTTGAAAAGGTCCTGAGAACGTCAATATATGCCTTCCTCGCGCATTGTGAACTGTGTGAGGTAGGAGCTGATATTCTGAATGCACTGGGTGAGGTCGGAGCTGATATTCTGAACGCACTGTGTGAGGTGGGAGCTGATATTCTGAACGCACTGTGTGAGATAGGAGCTGATATTCTGAACGCACTGGGTGAGTTAGGAGTTGATGCAGGTGTCCTGGTTAGAGGACAAGGATAGGGAGAGAGCCTTGAAGGTACGTTGTAGAGAGTTTAAACTACCTCTAACTTCCTTCATAGTGTTGTAGAGAGTCTAAACTACCTCTAACTTCCTTCATAACGTTGTAGAGAGTTTAAACTACCTCTAACTTTCTTCACATCAAATCAAATCAAATCAAATTTTATTGGCCACATGCGCCGAATACAACAGGTGCAGACATTACAGTGAAATTCTTACTTACAGCCCTTAACCAACAGTGCATTTATTTTTTAATACAAAAGTAAAATAAAACAACAACAAAAAAAGTGTTGAGAAAAAAAGAGCAGAATTAAAATAAAATAACAGTAGGGAGGCTCTATATACAGGGGTGTACCGGTGCAGAGTCAATGTGCGGGGGCACCGGCTAGTTGAGGTAGTTGAGGTAATATGTACATGTGGGTAGAGTTAAAGTGACTATGCATAAATAATTAACAGAGTAGCAGCAGCGTAAAAAGATGGGGTGGGGGGGGGGGGGGCAGTGCAAATAGTCCGGGTAGCCATGATTAGCTGTTCAGGAGTCTTATGTCTTGGGGGTAGAAGCTGTTGAGAAGTCTTTTGGACCTAGACTTAGCACTCCGGTACCGCTTGCCATGCGATATCAGAGAGAACAGTCTATGACTAGGGTGGCTGGAGTCTTTGAAAAAATTTTGGGCCTTCCTCTGACACCGCCTGGTATAGAGGTCCTGGATGGCAGGAAGCTTGGCCACAGTGATGTACTGGGCCGTACACACTACCCTCTGTAGTGCCTTGCGGTCGGAGGCAGAGCAGTTGCCATACCAGGCGGTGATGCAACCAGTCAGGATGCTGTCGATGGTGCAGCTGTATAATTTTTTGAGGATCTGAGGACCGATGCCAAATCTTTTCAGTCTCCTGAGGGGGAATAGGCTTTGTCGGGCCCTCTTCAAAACTGTCTTGGTGTGTTTGGACCATGATAGTTCGTTGGTGATGTGGACACCAAGGAACTTGAAGCTCTCAACCTGTTCCACTACAGCCCCGTCGATGAGAATGGGGGCGTGCTCAGTCCTCTTTTTTTTCCTGTAGTCCACAATCATCTCCTTTGTCTTGGTCACGTTGAGGGAGAGGTTGTTGGCACCACACGGCCAGGTCTCTGACCTCCTCCCTATAGGCTGTCTCATCGTTGTCGGTGATCAGGCTTACCACTGTTGTGTCGTTGGCAAAATGTATGATGGTGTCAGAGACCTGTATGATTGAGTCATGCCTGGCCATGCAGTCATGGGTGAACCGGGAGTACAGGAGGGGACTGAGCACGCACCCCTGAGGGGCCCCCATGTTGAGGATCAGTGTGGCAGATGTGTTGTTACCTACCCTTACCACCTGGGGGCGGCCCGTCATGATGTCCAGGATCCTGTTGCAGAGAGAGGTGTTTAGTCCCATGATCCTTAGCTTAGTGATGAGCTTTGAGGGCACTATGGTGTTGAATGCTGAGCTGTAGTCAATGAATAGCATTCTCACGTAGGTGTTCCTCTTGTCCAGGTGGGAAAGGGCAGTGTGGAGTGCAATAGAGATTGCATCATCTGTGTATCTGTTGGGGCAGTATGCAAATTGGAGTGGTTCTAGGGTTTCTGGGATAAGGGTGTTGATGTGAGCCATGACCAGCCTTTCAAAGCACTTCATGGCTACAGACGTCAGTGCTACGGGTCGGTAGTCATTTAGGCAGGTTATCTTAGTGTCCTTGGGCACGGGGACTATGGTGGTCTGCTTGAAACATGTTGGTATTACAGACTCAGTCAGGGACATGTTGAAAATGTCAGTGAAAACACTTGCCAGTTGGTCAGCACATGCTCAGAGTACACGTCCTGGTAATCCGTCTGGCCCTGCAGCCTTGTGAATGTTGACCTGCTTAAAAGTCTTACTCACATCGGCTACGGAGAGCGTGATCACATAGTCATCCGGAACAGCTGGTGCTCTCATGCATGCTTCAGTGTTGCTTGCCTCGACGCGAGCATAGAAGTGGTTTAGCTTGTCTGGAAGTTTTGTGTCACTGGGCAGCTCGCGGCTGTGCTTCCCTTTGTAGTCTGTAATAGTTTTCAAGCCCTGCCACATCCGACGAGCGTCAGAGCCGGTGTAGTACGATTCAATCTTAGTCCTGTATTGATTATTTACCTGTTTAATGGTTCGTCGGAGGGCATAGCGGGATTTCTTATAAGCATCCGGGTTAGAGTCCCGCTCCTTGAAAGCGGCAGCTCTACCCTTTAGCTCAGTGCGGATGTTGCCTGTAATCCATGGCTTCTGGTTGGGGTATGTACGTACGGTCACTGTGGGGACGACATCATCAATGCACTTATTGATGAAGCCAGTGACTGATGTGGTGTACTCCTCAATGCCATCGGAAGAATCCCGGATCATGTTCCAGTCTGTAGCTTAGCATCTGCGTCATCTGACCACTTTTTTATTAACCAAGTCACTGGTGCTTCCTGCTTTAGTTTTTGCTTATAAGCAGGAATCAGGAGGATAGAGTTATGGTCAGATTTGCGAAATGGAGGGTGAGGGAGAGCATTGTATGCGTCTCTATGTGTGGAGTAAAGGTGGTCTAGAGTTTTTTTTCCTCTTGTTGCACATTTCACATGCTGGTAGAAATTAGGTAGAACGGATTTAAGTTTCCCAGCATTAAAGTCCCCGGCCACTAGGAGCGCTGCCTCTGGATGAACGTTTTCCTGTTCACTTATGGCCTTATACAGCTCATTCAGTGCAATCTTAATGTCAGCATTGGTTTGTGGTGGTAAATAGACAGCTATGAAAAATATAGATGAAAAACTCTCTTGGTAAATAGTGTGGTCTACAGCTTATCATAAGGTACTCTACCGTCGTTCAGCCACGACTCGGTGAAACATAAGATATTACAGTTTTTAATGTCCCGTTGGTAGGATAACCGTAATCTTAGGTCATCCAATTTATTCTCAAATGATTGAAGATTGGCTAATAGGATTGATGGAAGAGGCAGTTTACTCGCTCGCCGTCGGATCCTTACAAGGCACCCCGACCTACGTCCACGATATCTCTGTCTCTTTCTCATGTGAATGACAGGGATTTGGGACTTGTCGGGTGTCTGTAGGATATCCTTTGCGTCCGACTTGTTGAATAAAAATTATTTGTCCAATACGAGGTGAGTAATCGCTGTCCTGATATCCAGAAGCTACTTTGGTTATAAGAGACAATGGCAGAAACATTAAGTACAGAATAAATTACAAATAACGCGGAAAAACACACATTATAGTACAATTGGTTAGAGGGCTGTAAAACGACAGCCATCTTCTCCGGCGCCATTCATAGTGTTGTAGAGAGTCTAAACTACCTCTAACTTCCTTCATAGTGTTGTAGAGAGTCTAAACTACCTCTAACTTCCTTCATAGTGTTGTAGAGAGTCTAAACTACCTCTAACTTCCTTCATAGCGTTGTAGAGAGTTTAAACTACCTCTAACTTCCTTCATAGTGTTGTAGAGAGTTTAAACTACCTCTAACTTCCTTCATAGTATTGTAGAGAGTCTAAACTACCTCTAACTTCCTTCATAGTGTTGTAGAGAGTTTAAACTACCTCTAACTTCCTTCATTGTGTTGTAGAGAGTTTAAACTACCTCTAACTTCCTTCATAGTGTTGTAGAGAGTTTAAACTACCTCTAATTCCTTCATTGTGTTGTAGAGAGTTTAAACTACCTCTAACTTCCTTCATAGCGTTGTAGAGAGTCTAAACTACCTCTAACTTCCTTCATAGTGTTGTAGAGAGTCTAAACTACCTCTAACTTCCTTCATAGTGTTGTAGAGAGTCTAAACTACCTCTAACTTCCTTCATAGTGTTGTAGAGAGTTTAAACTACCTCTAACTTCCTTCATAGTGTTGTAGAGAGTCTAAACTACCTCTAACTTCCTTCATAGTGTTGTAGAGAGTCTAAACTACCTCTAACTTCCTTCATAGTGTTGTAGAGAGTTTAAACTACCTCTAACTTCCTTCATTGTGTTGTAGAGAGTTTAAACTACCTCTAACTTCCTTCATAGCGTTGTAGAGAGTCTAAACTACCTCTAACTTCCTTCATAGTGTTGTAGAGAGTCTAAACTACCTCTAACTTCCTTCATAGCGTTGTAGAGAGTTTAAACTACCTCTAACTTCCTTCATAGTGTTGTAGAGAGTCTAAACTACCTCTAACTTCCTTCATAGTGTTGTAGAGAGTCTAAACTACCTCTAACTTCCTTCATAGCGTTGTAGAGAGTTTAAACTACCTCTAACTTCCTTCATAGTGTTGTAGAGAGTTTAAACTACCTCTAACTTCCTTCATAGTGTTGTAGAGAGTCTAAACTACCTTTAACTTCCTTCATAGTGTTGTAGAGAGTTTAAACTACCTCTAACTTCCTTCATAGCGTTGTAGAGAGTTTAAACTACCTCTAACTTCCTTCATAGTGTTGTAGAGAGTTTAAACTACCTCTAACTTCCTTCATAGTGTTGTAGAGAGTCTAAACTACCTCTAACTTCCTTCATAGTGTTGTAGAGAGTTTAAACTACCTCTAACTTCCTTCATTGTGTTGTAGAGAGTTTAAACTACCTCTAACTTCCTTCATAGTGTTGTAGAGAGTTTAAACTACCTCTAACTTCCTTCATTGTGTTGTAGAGAGTTTAAACTACCTCTAACTTCCTTCATAGCGTTGTAGAGAGTCTAAACTACCTCTAACTTCCTTCATAGTGTTGTAGAGAGTCTAAACTACCTCTAACTTCCTTCATAGCGTTGTAGAGAGTTTAAACTACCTCTAACTTCCTTCATAGTGTTGTAGAGAGTCTAAACTACCTCTAACTTCCTTCATAGTGTTGTAGAGAGTCTAAACTACCTCTAACTTCCTTCATAGCGTTGTAGAGAGTCTAAACTACCTCTAACTTCCTTCATAGCGTTGTAGAGAGTCTAAACTACCTCTAACTTCCTTCATAGTGTTGTAGAGAGTCTAAACTACCTCTAACTTCTTTCATAGTGTTGTAGAAAGTCTAAACTACCTCTAACTTCCTTCATAGTGTTGTAGAGAGTTTAAACTACCTCTAACTTCCTTCATAGCGTTGTAGAGAGTCTAAACTACCTCTTACTTCCTTCATAGTGTTGTAGAGAGTCTAAACTACCTCTAACTTCCTTCATAGTGTTGTAGAGAGTCTAAACTACCTCTAACTTCCTTCATAGTGTTGTAGAGAGTCTAAACTACCTCTAACTTCCTTCATAGTGTTGTAGAGAGTTTAAACTACCTCTAACTTCCTTCATAGCGTTGTAGAGAGTCTAAACTACCTCTAACTTCCTTCATAGTGTTGTAGAGAGTCTAAACTACCTCTAACTTCCTTCATAGTGTTGTAGAGAGTCTAAACTACCTCTAACTTCCTTCATTGTGTTGTAGAGAGTCTAAACTACCTCTAACTTCCTTCATAGTGTTGTAGAGAGTCTAAACTACCTCTAACTTCCTTCATAGTGTTGTAGAGAGTCTAAACTACCTCTAACTTCCTTCATTGTGTTGTAGAGAGTCTAAACTACCTCTAACTTCCTTCATAGTGTTGTAGAGAGTCTAAACTACCTCTAACTTCCTTCATTGTGTTGTAGAGAGTCTAAACTACCTCTAACTTCCTTCATAGCGTTGTCGAGAGTTTAAACTACCTCTAACTTCCTTCATAGTGTTGTAGAGAGTCTAAACTACCTCTAACTTCCTTCATAGTGTTGTAGAGAGTCTAAACTACCTCTAACTTCCTTCATTGTGTTGTAGAGAGTCTAAACTACCTCTAACTTCCTTCATAGTGTTGTAGAGAGTCTAAACTACCTCTAACTTCCTTCATAGTGTTGTAGAGAGTTTAAACTACCTCTAACTTCCTTCATAGTGTTGTAGAGAGTCTAAACTACCTCTAACTTCCTTCATAGCGTTGTAGAGAGTTTAAACTACCTCTAACTTCCTTCATAGTGTTGTAGAGAGTTTAAACTACCTCTAACTTCCTTCATAGTGTTGTAGAGAGTCTAAACTACCTCTAACTTCCTTCATAGCGTTGTCGAGAGTCGAAGCTCCCGTTTATTTTCTTATTTCAATCATAATCAAGTCATTTCCATTATTGACTTGTGTGTGCTGAGAAATAAATAGAAAACAAAACATATTTTCATGTCAAATAAAGAATTAATATTATATATACATAAACTACCGGTCAAAAGTTTTAGAACACCTACTCATTCAAGGGTTTTTCTTTATTTTTACTAGTTTCTATATAGTAGAATAATAGTGAAGACATTAAAACTATTTAATAACACCAAAACCCAAAAAGTGTTAAACAAATCAAAATATATTTTATATTTGCGATTCTTCAAATAGCCACCATTTGCCTTGATGACAGCTTTGCACACTCTTGGCATTCTCTCAACCAGCTTCATGAGGTAGTCACCTGGAATGTATTTCAATTAACAGGTGTGCCTTCTTAAAGGTAATTTGTGGAATTTCTTTCCTTATTAGTGCGTTTCAGCCAATCAGTTGTGTTGTGACAAGGTGGGGCGGGGCAAAATAAATGCTTCACAGAGTTCAAGTAACAGACACATCTCAACATCAACTGTTCAGAGGAGACTGCGTGAATCAGGCCTTCATTGTCGAATTGCTGCAAAGAAACCACTACTAAAGGACACCAATAATAAGAAGAGACCTGCTTGGGCCAAGAAACATGAGCAATGGACATTAGACCGGTGGAAATTTGTCCTTCGGTCTGATGAGTCCAAATTTGAGATTTTTGGTTCCAACCGCCTTGTCTTTGTGAGATGCGGTGTGGGTGATCTCCACATGTGTTTTTCCCACCGTAAAGCATGGAAAAGGAGGTGTTATTGTGTGGGGGTGCTTTGCTGGGGACACTGTCTGTGAGTTATTTAGATTTCAAGGCACACTTAAACAGCATGTTTACCACAGCATTCTGCAGCGATACGCCATCCCATCTGGTTTGGGCTTAGTGGGACTTTCATTTTACTTTCAACAGGACAATGACCCAACACACCTCCAGGCTGTGTAAGGTCTATTTCACCAAGAAGGAGAGTGATGGAGTGCTGCATCAGATGACCTTGCCTCCACAATCCCCAGACCTCAACCAAATTGAGATGGTTTGGGATGAGTTGGACCGCAGAGTGAAGGAAAAGCAGCCAATAAGTGCTCAGCATATGTGGGAACTCCTTTAAGACTGTTGGAAAAGCATTCCAGGTGAAGCTGGTTGAGAGAATGCTAAGAGTGTGCAAAGCTGTCATCAAGGCAAAGGGTGGCTATTTGAAATCTCAAATGTAAAATATATTTAGATTTGTTTAACACTTTTTTTTTTACTACATGATTCCTTATGTGTTATTTATTTCAGAACGAGTAGTATGGCTGGTGGCATTGTCATGCTGGAGGATCATGTCATGATGAGCCTGCAGGAAGGGTACCACATGAGGGAGGATGTCTTCCCTGTAACGCACAGCGTTGAGATTGCCTGCAATGACAACAAGCTCAGTCCGATGATGCTGTGACACACCGCCCCAGACATTGACGGACCCTCCACCTCCAAATCGACCCCGCTCCAGAGTACAGGCCTCGGTGTAACGCTCATTCCTTCGACGATAAACGCGAATCTGACCATCACCCGCATCCGACCATCAAGCACTCAGTCCAGCCTCTCTCAGCCTATTGCGGACAGTCTGAGCATTGATGGAGGGATTGTGCGTTCCTGGTGTGACTCGGGCAGTTGTTGTTGCCATCCTGTACCTGTCCTGCAGGTGTGATGTTCGGATGTACCGATCCTGAGCAGGTGTTGTTACACCTGGTCTGCCACTGCTAGGACGATCAGCTGTCCGTCCTGTCTCCCTGTAGCGCTGTCTTAGGTGTCTCACAGTATGGACATTGCAATTTATTGCTCTGGCCACATCTGCAGTCCTCATGCCTCCTCGCAGCATGCCTAAGGCACGTCCACACAGATGAGCAGGGACCCTGGGCATCTTTCTTTTGGTATTTTTCAGTAGAAAGGCCTCTTTAGTGTCCTAAGTTTTCATAATTGTGACCTTAATTGCCTACCGTCTGTTAGTGTCTTAACGATCGTTCCACAGGTGCATGCTCATTAATTGTTTATGGTTTTGGATTTTTGGATTTTTACAAATTATCTTTGAAAGACAGGGTCCTGAAAAAGGGACGTTTCTTTTTTTGCTGAGTTTAGAAGACAAACTATTTATTTAACAAGGAGCATAGGGATGTATAGAGATCTCTAGTACCCAAAAGCCTGTATAACATAGGCAGCGCCATTTGAGGACTGATACATAGCTGTCTCTATGCATCTCTATGGCTCAGAGGCGCCTGCAATTAAAGGGACAGTTAACAAACAGGGCAATTAAAGGAACAGTTAACTAAAAAGTGTGAGAAAAATTCTACACGAATGGTGGGAGGACTGATTATAACAGGACTGTGTGTGTGTTTGTGTGTGTGTGTTTGTGCGTGTGTGTATGTTTGCGTGTTTGTCTGTGCCTGTCTGCGTGTGTGTGTGAACTTATTTATGCAAATAAAGTCCCCTTTATTTAAATTAATGTCTGACCCTCCTGTACCAGGCAATAAATCACCTGCTCTGAAGGATGAGGTTCTCATCTCTCTCTCTACCATTAGCCTTTTGTTGTGTCTGGATGAATGATCTGTTGGTGTGTGTGTGGCTGTTGTCTATGTGTGTGTGTGTGTGTGCATGGGCCTGCAAGTGTGTGTGTGTAGATTAATGGTCCGGGGTTGTAAATAGATTTAGATGATGCAATACGTCTGAGAAGGATTTGGCATCTACATGTTTTTGTGTCTGAGAGAAGAAAAGGAAATAAAGCATCACTACTTGGTTTCTCTTGATTTAGACCTTGATGGCTATATGTATTTATGGTTATTGATATTTTAATATCAACGTTTTATTCATTTGGGAAGTCAAATGCCCATATTCAACACCCCATTGCCTCTCCTCATGCTAACTCCTCTCCTCTCCTCTCCTCTCCTCTCCTCTCCTCTCCTCTCCTCTCCTCTCCTCTCCTCTCCTCTCCTCTCCTCTCCTCTCCTCTCCTCTCCTCTCCTCTCCCTAACCCCTCTCCTCTCCTCTCCTCTCTTCTCCTCTCCTCTTCCCTCCCCAACCCCCCTACTCTCCTCTCCTCACCCAACTCCTCTCCTCGCTTCGCTTCTCTTCACCCTAACCCCTCTCCTCTCCTCTCCTCCTCCCAACCCACGCAGAGGCAAATTAACACACAGCTCTGGGAGACTTGTAGATTGAAAATGTTAATATATACATATTCATTATGTATGATTTACATGTTGGTGATAATTCCTACTTTCCCAGCCCAGTCGCGGTGGTGGGAATGGTTTAGTACATGATGTTAGTTTAATGGAATAGTCTGACTAATGGATGTTGGGCTGAGGAAGACGGAGGAGGCTGGTTCTCTGTGTCGTGCTGTTTATGAACAGTTTTATTGGAAACACAATCACTTCTCACATTCAACACAGTATAGTGATGTTTATGGAATGCAGACATTCTTGGGAAGAAAGATGATTGCTTTGAGACGTTTGGATCTGCAGAGAAGAATGGGAGAAACTCACCAAATACAGATGTGCCAAGCTTGTAGTGTCATACTCAAGAAGACTCGATGCTGTAATCGCTGCCAAAGGTGCTTCAACAAAGTACTGAGTAAAGGGTCTGAATACTTATGTAATTAAGGTATTTCAGTTTTTGAATAGTTTTGCAAACATTTCTAAAAACCTGTTTTTGCTTTGTCATTATGGGGTATTGTGTGTAGATTGCTGAGAAAAACATAATATTTTATCATTTTTAGAATAAGGCTGTAACGTAACAAATGTGGAAAAAGTCAAGGGGTCTGAATACTTTCCGAAGGCATACAGTACTAGTCAAAAGTTTGGACACACCTACTCATTCAAGGGTTTTTCTTTATTTGTACTATTTTCTACATTGTAGAATAATAGCGAAGACATCAAAACGATGAAATAACACATATGGAATCATGTAGCAACCAAAAAAGTGTTTAAGAAATATATTTTAGATTTTTCAAAGTAGCCACCTTTTGCCTAGATTACAGCTTTGCACACTTTTGGCATTCTCTCAACCAGCTTCATGAGGAATGCTTTTCCAACAGTCTTGAAGGAGTTCCCACATATGCTGAGCACTTGTTGGCTGCTTTTTCTTCACTCTTCGGTCCAACTCATCCCAAACCATCTCAATTGGGTTGAGGTCGGGTGATTATGGAGGCCAGGTCATCAAATGCAGCACTCCATCACTCTCCTTCTTGGTCAAATCACCCTTACACAGCCTGGAAGTGTGTTTTGGGTCATTGTCCTGTTGAAAAACAAATGATAGTCCCATTAAGCGCAAACCAGATGGGATGGCGTATCGCTGCAGAATGCTGTGGTAGCCATGCTGGTTAAGTGTACCTTGAATTCTAAATAAATCCCAGACAGTGTCACCAGCAAAGCACCCCCACAACATCACACCTCCTCCTCCATGCTTTATGGTGGGAACCACACATGCAGAGATCATCCGTTCACCTAATCTGCGTCTCACATAGACACGGTGGTTGGAACCAAAAATCTGAAATTTGTACTCATCAGACCAAAGGACAGATTTCCACCGGTCTAATGTCCATTGCTCGTGTTTCTTGGCCCAAGCAAGTCTCTTCTTCTTATTGGTGTCCTTTAGTAGTGGTTTCTTTGCAGCAATCGACCATGAAGGCCTGATTCACGCAGTCTCCTCTGAACAGCTGATATTGAGATGTGTCTGCTACTTGAGATGTGTCTGCTACTTAGGCTATAATCTAAGGTGCAGTTAACTCTAATTAACTTATCGTCTGCAGCAGAGGTAACTCTGGGTCTTCCTTTCCTGTGGCGGTCCTCATGAGAGCCAGTTTCATCATAGCGCTTGATGGTTTTTGCGACTGCACTTGAAGAAACTTTCAAAGTTCTTGACATTTTCTGGATTGACTGACCTTCATGTCTTAAAGTAATTATGGACTGTTGTTTCTCTTTGCTTATTTGAGCTGTTCTTGCCATAATATGGACTTGGTCTTTTACCAAATAGGACTATCTTCTGTATACCACCCTTACCTTGTCACAACACAACTGATTGGCTCAAACGCATTAAGAAGGAAAGAAATTCCACAAATTAAGTTTTAACAATGCACATCTGTTAATTGAAATGCATTCCAGGTGACTACCCCATGAAGCCTGTTGAGAGAATGCCAAGAGTGTGCAAAGCTGTCATCAAGGCAAAGGGTGGCTACTTTGAAGTCTCAAATATACAATTTGTTTAACACTTTTTGGTTACTACATGATTCCACATGTGTTATTTCATAGTTTTGATGTCTTCACTATTATTCTACAATATAGAAAATTGTAAAAATAAAGAAAAACCCTGGAATGAGTAGGTGTGTCCAAAGCTTTGACTGGTACTGTATATACAGTATGTTATATATATATATATACATTATGTATACTGTATAATGTTGACATACTACTGAAAGGCTAAAGACATGCTGTTGAAATGCTGCTGATAGTCTACAGATAGTTTGTTGAACATTTGTAGATTGATTACAGACATTTTCTTGTTGAAGTCAACAGACATGCAGTTGACATGTTACTGATAGTCTGTAGAGCATCTACAGATGGACTATCCAAATAAAGTATTACCTCCATTTTTCTCTGGAACAATGTCCATAAACTCTTTTAACCTTAGTGCTTAGAATAGCCAATTATATTTCCACCCACCATTTCATTTGTTTGGCTTCGTTTTGAAGGCCTCAGTGTCAATTTGAGGTTTAAACTAATGCATTCTGAGAAATGTAGTATTTTCCCATATTGAACAAAATGTAAGTGATTAATGAAATATAATAGCTATTAGTGTAAAGGTTTTGTTTTTCTTGATCATTCATTTTAGTTTGTATATAACACAATGTAGAACAAAATGTGTATGTGTGTGTGCAATAAAGGTGCTGAGAGCTCTCCCTGACCCAGTGTTCATCACTAAGACCAGCCATGCGGTTACCATGGAAACACTGACTGCTGATCCTACTTTAAGTGCTGCTGCTGTGTGTTTGTCTGCGTGTGTGTATGTATGTGTGTGTGCGTGTGCATGTGCATGTGTGTGTGTGTGTACGTGCGTGTGCATGTGTGTGTGTGTATGTGCGTGTGCGTGTGCATGTGTGTGTGTGTATGTGTGTGTGCGTGTGCGTGTGTGTGTGTATGTGTGTGTGCGTGTGCATGTGTGTCAGCTAAGTGCTTCTCACATCATCTCCTTTCATGTTACTTTACTCACATACCTTTACTCTGTTGTCACATTTTCTTTGGCTATCCTGACATGTGGTAAACCAGCGCTGCCCTGTAGGTTAGATTGATTTCAAACCATAGACTTTCTTCTTCTCCACCTTGGTTCTATTCTTTCAACTCATCCCTCTAAAATATTTTGTTTGTGACCTCCCACAAGCTTCTCCCGTGTTCTATAGTAGTTGTTGTCTTCATGTGTTCTATAGTATTTGTAGTCTACATGTGTTCTATAGTATTTGTAGTCTACATGTGTTCTATAGTATTTGTAGTCTACATGTGTTCTATAGTATTTGTAGTCTACATGTGTTCTATAGTATTTGTAGTCTACATGTGTTCTATAGCAGTTGTAGTCTACATGTGTTCTATAGTATTTGTAGTCTACATGTGTTCTATAGCAGTTGTAGTCTACATGTGTTCTATAGTAGTTGCAGTCTACATGTGTTCTATAGTATTTGTAGTCTACATGTGTTCTATAGCAGTTGTAGTCTACATGTGTTCTATAGTATTTTTAGTCTACATGTGTTCTATAGTATTTGTAGTCTACATGTGTTCTATAGTAGTTGCAGTCTACATGTGTTCTATAGTATTTGTAGTCTACATGTCTTCTATAGCAGTTGTAGTCTACATGTGGTGTACGAGGGTGTAGAAGGAGACACAGGGTGTGATATAGGGATCTATTTGTCCATTTGGGGACAGGTGTTTTGAGGGAGAAGGAGTGGTGTGGTCCGGCCTGGTCCGATGGCTCTGGGCTAAGAGAGTGTGTTAGACTACGCCGTTGCTGGACTTAATTGCTGGTAGTTAGCGAATGGTGAAATGTGAATATGCTGTTTTCCTCCATCTGAGAGTGGTTGAATGGGGTTGTCGCTTACTGTACTGTGAGAGCAAGAATGTCAAGACTAGCAATGACCTCACACTGCAACACAATACTTTACAGGCAGACAGACAGGCAGACAGACAGACAGAGAGAGAGTCGTTAACATAGCCATACTGATGTTATAAAAAGCCCTGAGACCACCTGGTGAACACCTATTAATCGTCAGGTAGCTGGAGGAGACATTCGTTAACCAGACGTTCGTTAACGGGCCTTTACAAATTAAACATGAGCATGAATTCTTCACAGCTGCGATATAAAAGAACAGGATAATTTTAGAAAGGAAATGTAGCTTCCTTCAAATAAAACCTCTCTGTCTTTGCCTGTTAAAACTATAATCTCTTTAGGAAGTTAAAAGGGAGGATTTCAGAGGGGTATTAGCTGATGTGATGAAAGTTAGGAAATGTTGCAGGTTTTGTATTTATTTTCATGTAATGGAAAGGGAACCTGAGAACTTAATTCGTTTTCCTGACAAAATAAAAGTGACACAAAAGCACTAACTAGCATGTAAAAACGTGTTACTGTTACAGCTGTACTATGATGCAATTCAGTCACAAATTGATTCTTGAGCCTAGAAATGTTTTCATGGCTAATCTTAGTTTCGCAGCTATGTCTTAAAGAATTTGAATGCTTAGATGGCGCAAATACTTCAAATAATTGCTTTTGAGTGGGTTTGACGTTGTATATGTGTATGCACGCCAGTACGTACAGTATGTGTGTACTGTGAGCTGTTGCAGCATTCTCCCTGTGTTATGCTGTTTAAGGTTGTGGTCTAGTACAGTAGAATTGATTATCCTGCGGTGTGTGCTGCTGAGTGATTTCCCTGGATGTTAACTCTTAACCCTCGAGGTTAAAGGTCAGGACAGCCTGGGGGAGAGGGGATTGCTGATTTACTGATTCATTAGCACACTATTAAACTACTGTTAGAGAGAGAGAGAAACAGAGAAAGAGAGGGAGAGAGAGAAAGGTAGAGAGAGGAAGAGAGAGAGGGGGAGTGATAGAGACAGTGAGGGAGAGCGGGAGAGAGGGTGAGAGAGACTGGAGGAAGTGTAAGAGAACAAGAAAGGGAGACAAGCAACGGCATAGAGCTGAATGGAGATGAATGGAGATGAATAGAGCTGAATGGAGATGAATAGGGCTGAATGGAGATGAATATAGATTAATAGAGCTGAATGGAGATGAATAGAACTGAATGGAGATGAATAGAGCTGAATGGAGATGAATAGCGCTGAATGGAGATTAATATAGCTGAATGGAGATGAATAGAGCTGAATGGAGATGAATAGAGCTGAATGGAGATGAATGGAGATGAATGGAGATGAATGGAGCTGAATGGATCTGAATGTAGATGAATAGAGCTGAATGGAGATTAATTGAGCTGAATGGAGATGAATAGAGCTGAATGGAGATGAATAGAGCTGAATGGAGATGAATGGAGATGAATAGAGCGGAATGGAGATGAATAGAGCTGAATGGAGATGAATGGAGATGAATAGAGCTGAATGGAGATGAATAGAGCTGAATGGATCTGAATTGAGCTGAATGGAGATGAATAGAGCTTAATGGAGATGAATATAGCTGAATGGAGATGAAAAGAGCTGAATGGAGATGAATAAAGCTGAATGGAGATGAATGGAGATGAATAGAGGTGAATGGAGATGAATGGAGATGAATAGAGCTGAATGGAGATTAATAGAGCTGAATGGAGATGAATAGAGCTGAATGGAGATGAATAGAGCTGAATGGAGATGAATGGAGATGAATGGAGCTGAATAGAGATGAATAGAGCTGAATGGAGATTAATAGAGCTGAATAGAGCTGAATGGATTTGAAAAGAGATTAATGGAGATGAATGGAGATAAATAGAGCTGAATGGAGATTAATAGAGCTGAATGGAGATTAATGGAGATGAATGGAGCTGAATAGAGATGAATAGAGCTGAATGGAGATTAATAGAGCTGAATAGAGCTGAATGGATTTGAAAAGAGATGAATGGAGATGAATGGAGATTAATTGAGATGAATAGAGCTGAATGGAGATGAATAGAGCTGAATGGAGATGAATAGAGCTGAATGGAGATGAATAGAGCTGAATAGAGCTGAATGGATCTGAATGGAGATTAATAGAGCTGAATGGAGATGAATTGAGCTGAATGGAGATTAATAGAGCTGAATGGAGATGAATAGAGCAGAATGGAGATGAATAGAGCTGAATGGAGTTGAATGGATCTGAATGGATCTGAATGGAGATGAATAGAGCTGAATGGAGATGAATTGAGCTGAATGGAGATGAATAGAGCTGAATGGAGCTGAATGGAGATGAATAGAGCTGAATGGAGATGAATTGAGCTGAATGGAGATGAATAGAGCTGAATGGAGATGAATAGAGCTGAATGGAGATGAATAGAGCTGAATGGAGATGAATGGAGATGAATAGAGCTGAATGGAGATGAATGGAGATTAATATAGCTGAATGGAGATTAATAGAGCCTAATGGAGATGAATAGAGCTGAATGGAGATGAATAGAGCTGAATAGAGATGAAAAGAGCTGAAAAGATGAATAGAGCTGAATGCAGATGAATGGAGATGAATGGAGCTGAATGGATCTGAATGTAGATGAATAGAGCTGAATGGAGATGAATTGAGCTGAATGGAGATGAATAGAGCTGAATGGAGATGAATAGAGCTGAATGGAGATGAAGGGAGATGAATGGAGATGAATAGAGCTGAATGGAGATTAATAGAGCTGAATGGATATGAATAGAGCTGAATAGAGCTGAATGGATCTGAATGGAGATTAATAGAGCTGAATAGAGCTGAATGGACCTGAATGGAGATGAATAGAGCTGAATGGAGATTATTGGAGATGAATAGAGCTGAATGGAGATGAATAGAGCTGAATGGAGATGAATGGAGATGAAAAGAGCTGAATGGAGATGAATGGAGATGAATAGAGCTGAATGGAGATTAATAGAGCTGAATGGAGATGAATAGAGCTGAATGGAGATGAATGGAGATTAATAGAGCTGAATGGAGATGAATAGAACTGAATGGAGATGAATAGAGCTGAATGGAGATGAATAGAACCGAATGGAGATGAATAGAGCTGAATGGACCTGAATGGAGATGAATAGAGCTGAATGGAGATTATTGGAGATGAATAGAGCTGAATGGAGATGAATTGAGCTGAATGGAGATGAATAGAACTGAATGGAGATGAATAGAGCTAAATGGAGATGAATAGAGCTGAATAGAGCTGAATGGAGTTGAATGGAGAGTAATAGAGCTGAATGGAGATGAATAGAACTGAATGGAGATGAATAGAGCTGAATGGAGATGAATAGAGCTGAATGGAGATTAATATAGCTGAATGGAGATGAATAGAGCTGAATGGAGATGAATAGAGCTGAATGGAGATGAATGGAGATGAATGGAGCTGAATGGATCTGAATGGAGATGAATGGAGATGAATGGAGATGAATGGAGATGAATAGAGCGGAATGGAGATGAATAGAGCTGAATGGAGATGAATAGAGCTGAATGGAGCTGAATGGATCTAAATGGAGATTAATAGAGCTGAATGGAGATGAATTGAGCTGAATGGAGATAAATAGAGATGAATGGAGATGAATAGAGCTGAATGGAGATGAATAGAGCTGAATGGAGCTGAATGGAGATTAATAAAGCTGAATGGAGATGAATGGAGATGAATAGAGCTGAATGGAGATGAATGGAGATTAATATAGCTGAATGGAGATTAATAGAGCCTAATGGAGATGAATAGAGCTGAATGGAGATGAATAGAGCTGAATAGAGATGAAAAGAGCTGAATGAAGATGATTAGAGCTGAATGCAGATGAATGGAGATGAATGGAGCTGAATGGATCTGAATGTAGATGAATAGAGCTGAATGGAGATGAATTGAGCTGAATGGAGATGAATAGAGCTGAATGGAGATGAATAGAGCTGAATGGAGATGAAGGGAGATGAATGGAGATGAATAGAGCTGAATGGAGATGAATAGAGCTGAATGGATATGAATAGAGCTGAATAGAGCTGAATGGATCTGAATGGAGATGAATAGAGCTGAATAGAGCTGAATGGATCTGAATGGAGATGAATAGAGCTGACTGGAGATTATTGGAGATGAATAGAGCTGAATGGAGATGAATAGAGCTGAATGGAGATGAATGGAGATGAATAGAGCTGAATGGAGATGAATGGAGATGAATAGAGCTGAATGGAGATTAATAGAGCTGAATGGAGATGAATAGAGCTGAATGGAGATGAATGGAGATTAATAGAGCTGAATGGAGATGAATAGAACTGAATGGAGATTAATAGAGCTGAATGGAGATGAATAGAACCGAATGGAGATTAATATAGCTGAATGGAGATGAATAGAGCTGAATGGAGATGAATAGAGCTGAATGGAGATGAATGGAGATGAATGGAGCTGAATGGATCTGAATGGAGATGAATAGAGCTGAATGGAGATGAATTGAGCTGAATGGAGATGAATAGAACTGAATGGAGATGAATAGAGCTAAATGGTGATGAATGGAGATGAATAGAGCTGAATAGAGATGAATAGAGCTGAATGGAGATGAATGGAGAGTAATAGAGCTGAATGGAGATGAATAGAACTTAATGGAGATGAATAGAGCTGAATGGAGATGAATAGAGCTGAATGGAGATTAATATAGCTGAATGGAGATGAATAGAGCTGAATGGAGATGAATAGAGCTGAATGGAGATGAATAGAGCTGAATGGAGATGAATAGAGCTGAATGGAGCTGAATGGATCTAAATGGAGATTAATAGAGCTGAATGGAGATACATTGAGCTGAATGGAGATGAATAGAGATGAATGGAGATGAATAGAGCTGAATGGAGATGAATAGAGCTGAATGGAGCTGAATGGAGATTAATAGAGCTGAATGGAGCTGAATGGATCTAAATGGAGATTAATAGAGCTGAATAGAGATAAATTGAGCTGAATGGAGATGAATAGAGATGAATGGAGATGAATAGAGCTGAATGGAGATGAATAGAGCTGAATGGAGCTGAATGGAGATTAATAAAGCTGAATGGAGATGAATAGAACCGAATGGAGATGAATATAGCTGAATGGAGATGAATAGAGCTGAATGGAGATGAATAGAGCTGAATGGAGATGAATGGAGATGAATGGAGCTGAATGGATCTGAATGGAGATGAATAGAGCTGAATGGAGATGAATTGAGCTGAATGGAGATGAATAGAACTGAATGGAGATGAATAGAGCTAAATGGAGATGAATGGAGATGAATAGAGCTGAATAGAGATGAATAGAGCTGAATGGAGATGAATGGAGAATAATAGAGCTGAATGGAGATGAATAGAACTGAATGGAGATTAATAGAGCTGAATGGAGATGAATAGAGCTGAATGGAGATTAATATAGCTGAATGGAGATGAATAGAGCTGAATGGAGATGAATAGAGCTGAATGGAGATGAATGGAGATGAATGGAGCTGAATGGATCTGAATGGAGATGAATGGAGATGAATGGAGATGAATAGAGCGGAATGGAGATGAATAGAGCTGAATGGAGATGAATAGAGCTGAATGGATCTAAATGGAGATTAATAGAGCTGAATGGAGATGAATTGAGCTGAATGGAGATGAATAGAGATGAATGGAGATGAATAGAGCTGAATGGAGATGATAAGAGCTGAATGGAGCTGAATGGAGATGAATAGAGCTGATTGGAGATGAATTGAGCTGAATGGAGATTAATAGAGCTGAATGGAGATGAATAGACTGATTGGAGATGAAAAGAGCTGAATGGAGATGAATAGAGCTGAATGGAGATGAATGGAGATGAATAGAGCTGAAAGGAGATGAATAGAGCTGAATGGAAATGAATAGAGCTGAATGGAGATGAATAAAGCTGAATGGAGATGAATGGAGTTGAATGGAGCTGAATAGAGATGAATGGAGATGAATAGAGCTGAATGGAGATGAATAGAGCTGAATAGAGCTGAATGGAGATGAAAAGAGCTGAATGGAGATGAATTGAGATGAATAGAGCTGAATGGAGATGAATAGAGCTGAATGGAGATGAACAAAGCTGAATGGAGATGAATGGAGATGAATGGAGCTGAATGGATCTGAATGGAGATGAATAGAGCTGAATGGAGATGAATTGAGCTGAATGGAGATGAATAGAGCTGAATGGAGATGAATAGAGCTGAATGGAGATGAATGGAGATGAATAGAGCTGAATGGAGATGAATAGAGCTGAATGGAGATGAATAGAGCTGAATAGAGCTGAATGGATCTGAATGGAGATGAATAGAGCTGATTGGAGATTAATTGAGCTGAATGGAGATGAATAGAGCTGAATGGAGATGAATAGAGCTGAATGGAGATGAATGGAGATGAATGGAGCTGAATGGATCTTAATGGAGATGAATAGAGCTGAATGGAGATGAATTGAGCTGAATGTAGATCAATAGAGCTGAATGGAGATGAATAGAGCTGAATGGAGATGAATGGAGATGAATAAAGCTGAATGTAGATGAATGGAGATAAATAGAGCTGAATGGAGATTAATTGAACTGAATGGAGATTAATAGAGCTGAATGGAGATAAATGGAGATTAATAGAGCTGAATGAAGATGAATATAACTGAATGGAGATTAATAGAGCTGAATGGAGATGAATAGAGCTGAATGGAGATGAACATAGCTGAATGGAGATTAATATAGCTGAATGGAGATGAATAGTGCTGAATGGAGATGAATGGAGATGAATAAAGCTGAATGTAGATGAATGGAGATAAATAGAGCTGAATGGAGATTAATTGAACTGAATGGAGATTAATAGAGCTGAATGGAGATAAATGGAGATTAATAGAGCTGAATGAAGATGAATATAACTGAATGGAGATTAATAGAGCTGAATGGAGATGAATAGAGCTGAATGGAGATGAACATAGCTGAATGGAGATTAATATAGCTGAATGGAGATGAATAGAGCTGAATGGAGATGAATGGAGATAAATGGAGTGAATGGATCTGAATGGAGATGAATAGAGCTGAATGGAGATGAATGGAGATTAATAGAGCTGAATGGAGATGAATAGAGCTGAATGGAGATGAATAGAGCTGAATGGAGATGAATTGAGCTGAATGGAGATGAATTGAGCTGAATGGCGATGAATTGAGCTGAATGGAGATGAATAGAGCTGAATGGAGATGGATAGAGCTGTATGGAGATGAATAGAGCTGAATAGAGCTGAATGAATTTGAATGGAGATGAATAGAGCTGAATGGAGATGAATATAGCTGAAGGGAGATGAATAGAGCTGAATGGAGATGAATAGAGCTGATTGGAGATGAATAGAGCTGAATGGAGATGAATAGAGCTGAATGGAGATGAATGGAGATGAATGGAGATTAATAGAGCTTAATGGAGATGAATGGAGATGAATAGAGCTGAATGGAGATTAATAGAGCTGAATGGAGATGAAAAGAGCTGAATGGAGATGAATAGAGCTGAATGGAGATGAATAGAGCTGAATGGAGAAGAATGGAGCTGAATAGAGATGAATGGAGATGAATAGAGCTGAATGGAGATGAATGGAGATTAATAGAGCTGAATGGAGATGAATGGAGCTGAATAAAGCTGAATGGAGATGATTGGAGATGAATGAATATGAA
Organism: Coregonus lavaretus; assembly: GCF_964263955.1. Classification (NCBI taxonomy): domain Eukaryota; kingdom Metazoa; phylum Chordata; class Actinopteri; order Salmoniformes; family Salmonidae; genus Coregonus; species Coregonus lavaretus. The sequence goes on from NW_028159496.1 coordinate 62,571, forward strand.
TAGAGCTGAATGGAGATGATTGGAGAAGAATGGAGATGAATGGATATGAATAGAGTGGAATTGAGATGATTGGAGATTAATAGAGATGAATGGAGCTGAATGGAGATGAATATAGATGAATGGAGATGAATGGAGATGAATAGAGCTGAATGGAGATGAACATTACATTTACATTTTAGTCATTTAGCAGACCCTCTTATCCAGAGCGACTTACATCAGCAATTAGGGTTAAGTTTCTTGCTTAAGGGCACATCGACAGATTTTTCACCTAGTCGGCTCGGGGATTAGAACCAGCGACCTTTCGGTTACTGGCACAACGCTCTTACCCACTAAGCTACCTGCCGCCCTATAGATGAATGGAGATGAATGGAGATGAATGGAGCTGAATGGAGTTTAATAGAGATTAATGGAGATTAATAGAGATGAATGGAGATGAATTTAGATGAATGGAGATGAATAGAGCTGAATGGAGAGGAATGCTTCTGAATAGAGCTGAATGGAGATGATTGGAGATGAATACAGATGAATGGAGATGAATGGAGATGAATGGATATGAATGGATATGAATAGAGCTGAATGGAGATGAATGGAGATGAATGGAGATGAATAGAGATGAATAGAACTGAATGGAGATGAATGGAGATGAATAGAGCTGAATGGAGATGAATGGAGATGAATAGAGATGAATGGAGATGAATGGAGATGAATGGAGCTGAATGGAGCTGAATGGAGCTGAATGGAGATGAATGGAGATGAATGGAGATGAAAACATATTGAAGAAAAAGCAATGTGATGGTGCGTTCGAATGGGTAAAAACTAGGCTGAAAACATATCGAGCTGTCAGAGAAAGAATGAAAGCAGCGTGTGGACTGTGTGTATGATGTTTATTTTATCTGGTGTGGCAGGTGTGCTGATCGTTGTCTAACCTTGCTGTGGTGTGGTCTGGTCTGGTCTGCTAGCCACGGCCTGGCTGGGGAGGGAGGGAGGAGATAAGGGGAGTAATGGTGCTGTCCAGGAATATCACGGAATAACACGGACTGCCGAGGGAGACACCGGACAGACACTAGACAACAGACTCTATCCATCTATCCCTCTCTCTCTCTCCCCTCTCTCTCTCTCTCTCTCTCTCTCTCTCTCTCTCTCTCTCTCTCTCTCTCTCTCTCTGTCTCTCTCTCGTTCTCTCTCTCTCTCTCTTTCTGTCTCTCTCTCGTTCTCTCTCTCTTTCTCTCTCTCTCTCCCTCTCATCTCTCGCTCTCTCTATCTCTCGCTCTCTCTATCTCTCGCTCTCTCTATCTCTCGCTCTCTCTCTCTCTTTCTCTCTCTCTCTCTCTCTCTCGTTCGCTCTCTCTCCCTCTCTCTCTCCCTCTCTCTCTCCATCTCTCGCTATCTCTATCTCTTGCTCTCTCTCTCTCCATCTCTCTCTTCTGTCTCTCTCTTTCTCTACTTGTCTCAGAACATATATTATATGGTTCATCCCCTCCCTGCTGGTATTGTTTTTTACAGCAACTGTTTGTTTGGGGGAAATATGTTCAGCTGATTCCCCAAAGGACACAGGAACCTCTTTGTGTGTTATCATACAACTGAAACTTATAGAAGTCAGAAAAATAGATAACCGTTATAGGTGGGATGCGTGACATCAGACTTTACAGGAGAGACGCCCTCAGAGAAAGGATAGGTGACTGACTGCAATATTGTGGAAACTATTACAGATGGTCTCATACCTTTCTGCCCTAAACAGAATTGCTTCAGGTATATCTAAAAGGGTCTGGTAAAGGAAATTGGTGCAAAGGCCTGAAGCTGGTATTTACCCTGTGTGTCAGACAGCCTTGTGTATACTGTTAATGAGTGTTGATATTGGCAGCAGCAGCGGTGGTATTGGGTAAAAACAGTGCTTTATAAAGCTACACTAAGATAATAGCCTGATCTAATCCAATCAGCAGATATCCCATTAATACTATGTGGTCTGTTAATTAAATAGTAAATAGAAAACGCATCACATCCCTACTCTTTGCCACCTGGAATGACTCACCATATAGCTCACGTTACTCACAGCTGACTTTTCAGATACTTCTGATGATATTTACATGATATTTATGGTTTTTCATTCCTTTTCAATTATCTTTGTGTGATGTGTTTATTTTGTATTTTTTTTAAACAAGGCTTTAGGGAATTAACACACACACAAGCACGCACACACACACTCACACCACTTTGTAAACTGACGATATACAAACAGCACATGCTAACCCATCCATGACTCCCCTCATAGTTTTTTTCAAACGCTTTGGTGCAATTTTCACAAGTACAGTGCCGTGATAAAGTATTTACCACTCTGATTTTCTCTATTTTTTGCATATTTTTTATGCTGAATGTTATCAGATTTTCAACCAAAACCTAACATTAGATAAAGGGAACCTGAGTTTACAAATAACACAAAAAATACATACTTATTTAATTTAATTTAATTAACAAAGTTATGCAACACCCAATTCCCCTGTGTGAAAAAGTAATTGCCCCCTTACACTCAATAACTGGTTGTGCCACCTTTAGCTGCAATGACTACAACCAAATGCTTCCTGTAGTTGTTGATCAGTCTCTGATTTGGCCCACTCTTGCATGCAGAACTGCATTAACTCAGCAACATTTGTGGGTTTTCAAGCATGAACTGCTCGTTTCAAGTCCTGCCACAACATCTCAATTGGGATTAGGTTCTGACTTTGACTAGGCCATTCCAAAACTTAAAATGTGTTGCTATTTAGCCATTTTCATGGAGACTTGATTGTGTGTTTTGGATCATTGTCTTGCTGCATGACCCAGCAGCGCTTCAGCTTCAGCTCACAAACGGATGGCCTGACATTCTCCTGTAGAATTCTCTGATACAGAGCAGAATTCATGGTTCCTTCTATTAAGGCAAGTCGTCCAGGTCCTGAGGCAGCAAAGCATCCCCAAACCATCACACTACCACCACCATGCTTGACCGTTGGTATGAGTTCTTACTGTGGAATGTAGTGTTTGGTTTTTGCCAGGCATAATGGGACCCATCTCGTCCAAAAGGTTGACTCAAGTTTGCAAAAAAGCTCCTGGAAGCACCTGGATGACCATCAAGACTCTTGGAAAAATGTTCTATGGACTGACTGACTGACTGGCTGACTGACAGACTGACTGACTGACTGGCTGACTGGCTGACTGGCTGACTGGCTGACTGACTGAATGCTACTAATCCTGGCAGCATTGCCATAGGATGCTTAAATAAATCAGCTACCGAGAAATATTTAAACTACAGTGTAGCTTCCATCTCTCTTTCTTTTCCCCTCCCTCTCCCTCTCCATCTCTCTATCTCTCTCATCTCTCTCTCTCTCTCTCTCTCTCTCTCTCTCTCTCTCTCTCTCTCTCTCTCTCTCTCTCTCCATCTCTCTCTCTCACCATCTCTGTCTCTCTCTCCATATCTCTCTCTCTCCATCTCTCTCTCTCTCTCCATCTCTCTCTCTCACATCTATGTCTCTCTCTCCATATCTCTCTCTCTCTCCATCTCTGTCTCTCTCTCCATATCTCTCTCTCTCCACCTCTCTCTCTCCATCTCTCTCTCTCCATCTCTCTCTCTCCATCTATCTCTCTCTCCACCCATCTCTCTCCCTCTATCTCTCATCTCATCTCTCTCTCATCTCATCTCTCTCTCTCTCTCTCTCTCTCTCTCTCTCTCTCTCTCTCTCTCTCTCTCTCTCTCTCTCTCTCTCTCTCTCAATTCAATTCAATTCAATTCAATAGACTTTATTGACATGGCAAGTAAAATTACTTACATTGTGAAAGTATACATATAACAAAAATGGTGGGGCCAACAGCAATAATAATAGTAGTAGTGGAAATGGGATTACCATTAACAGCAACTACAACAACAATATTAATGAGAATAACAATACATTAAAGCAATAGTAGTCGACCAATCTCAACATGACTGAGCAGACATATTACATGCTATGAAAGCCAAAACAAAACAGGAAATATTATTGACATTACATTACAATTTTCACTGGCTGTCCCTCAGGCTGTGGCAGGAGGACACATATTTGGCTGCCAAAATTGCACATTTTGGCTTTTCACCCAATAAATATTTGATTTTTTCTTCCTCTTTTATAGTTTCAAATTCGTTGTACTGAATGATAATTTTGGGAAAGAAAGATTCTCTTAGGTCTGAGTATTTGTCACAGTGTAATAGGAAATGCAGCTCTGTCTCTACCTCTCCCCGGGGGCAGAGTGCGCACAGCCTGTCCTCTCTGGGCAGCCAGGTTTGCCTGTGACGACCGGTCTCTATAGCCAGACTGTGCTCACTGAGTCTGTACCTAGTCAGTGTTTTTCTCAGTTTTCTATCAGTCACAGTGGTCAGATAGTCTGCCACCATGTACTGTCTGTTTAGAGCCAAATAGCATTGAAGTTTACTTTGATTTTTTGTGGTGTCTTTCCAATAGGTGATATATTTTTCTTTTTGCTTTGTGATGATTTGGTTGGGCCAGATTTTCTGAGTGCTGTCCTGAGGCTCTATGAGGTTGGTTTTGGTTAGTGAACTGAGCCTCAGAACCAGCTGGCTGAGGGGACTCTTCTCTTGTTTCATCTCTTGACATAGTAGAGCTGTGTGATGGAATGTTTTGGGGTCACTTGTTTTTAGATGGTTGTAAAATTTGATGGCTCTTTTTTCTATTCGAATAAGGAGGGGGTATTGGCCCAATTCTGCTCTACATGCGTTATTTGGAGTTTTTCTTTGCACTTGCAATACAGTCTTGCAAAACTCTGCATGCAGTATTTCGATTGGATGTTTGTCCCATTTGGTAAATTCAGTATTAGAGAGCGGACCCCATACTTCGCTGCCATATAGAGCAATTGGTTCTATAACTGATTGGAAACTTTTGAGCCAGATTCTAATTGGAATTTCGATTTTAATATTCCTTTTAATGGCATAGAATGCTCTTCTTGCTTTGTCTCTCAGCTCATTCACAGCCATGTGAAAGCTACCTGTGTTGCTGATATTTAGTCCTAGATATGTGTAATTTTTGGTGTGTTCTAATAGAACTGTGTCCAAATAGAATTTATATTTGTCATCCTGATTTCCTGACCTTTTTTGGAATATCATTATATTCGTTTTTTTTAGATTAACGGTCAGGGCCCAGGTCTGACAGAATCTGTGCAGATGATCTAGATGCTGCTGTAACCCCTCCTTAGTGGGAGACAGTAGCACCAGGTCATCTGCGTACAGCAGACACTTGATTTCAGTGTTGTGTAGGGTGAGACCAGGTGCTGACGATTCTTCTAATGTTTTTGCCAATTCGTTAATGTAGATGTTAAATAGTGTTGGACTTATTGGGCAGCCCTGTTTCACTCCACGTCCCTGAGAGAAGAAGTCTGTTTGCTTGTTGCCGATTTTAATCGCACATTTGTTTTTAGTGTACATTGATTTAATAACATCATATGTTTTCCCTCCAATACCACTTTCTATTAGTTTGTAAAAAAGACCTTTGTGCCAAATTGAATCAAATGCTTTCTTGAAGTCTACAAAACACGAGTAGATTTTGCCTTTGTTTTGATTTACTTGTTTGTCAATTAGAGTCTGGAGGGTGTAAATGTGGTCTGTTGTACGATAATTTTTTACAAATCCAATCTGGCTTCTGCTTAGGACGTTGTGTTCATCAAGGAAATTATGTAGTCTGCTGTTTATGATACTGCAGAGAATTTTCCCCAAGTTGCTGTTAACGCAAATTCCTCTGTAATTATTTGGGTCAAATTTGTCTCCATTTTTATAAATTGGTGTGATCAATCCTTGGTTCCAAATATCGGGGAAAATACCTGCAGTTAGGATAATGTTGAAGAGTTTGAGTATAGCCAATTTGAATTTGTGGTCTGTATATTTGATCATTTCATTTAAAATACCATCAGCACCACAGGCCTTTTTGGGTTGGAGAGTGCAAAGTTTTTCCAATAATTCTTGTTCTGTAATTGGGGTATCCACAGGATTCTGATAGTCTTTGACTGCTGATTCAAGGATTTGTAATTGTTCTTGTATATCTTGTTGTTCTGGGCTCTTTGTTATATTGCTGTAGAGGTTTGCAAAGTGATTTCTCCACATATCCCCATTTTGGATAGCCAATTCCTCATTATGAGGTTTGTTTAATTTATTCCAATTCTCCCAGAAGTGGTTTGATTCTATGGATTCCTCAATCACATCCAGCTGAATTCTAATGTGCTGTTCCTTTTTTGTTCTTAGGGTGTGTTTGTATTGCTTCAGTGTTTCCCCATATTGAAGACGTATATTTTTGTTGTCTGGGTCTCTGTGTTTATGATTAGATATATTTCTCAATGACTTTCTTAGATTTTTGCAATCGTTATCAAACCATTTTTCATGATCTATTATTTTTGGTTTGCTCTTATGTTTCTTAAGATTAGCCAAGGAGGCTAATTTGTCAAATATAAAGTTTATGTTCCAAACGGCCAAATTTATACCTTCATTGGTGTAGGAGAATGTTAATGCTAAAAAGCTGTCCAGGAGAGATTGTATTTTTTGGCTACTAATTGCTTTTTGGTAGATTTCTGTACTGTTTGCACTCCATCTATAGGTCTGTTTAGTACCATGTAATTTATTGGGCCGTGATGCTTCATGGTTGGGTTCTGCTCTTTTCAGATACACTGTGATTTTACTGTGGTCAGAGAGAGGTGTTAGTGGGCTGACTGTGAAGGCTCTGAGAGACTCTGGGTTAAGGTCTGTGATGAAGTAGTCTACAGTACTGCTGCCAAGGGATGAGCTGTAGGTGTACCTACCAAAAGAGTCCCCTCTTAACCTACCATTGACTATGTACAGACCCAGTGTTCGACAGAGCTTCAGGAGCTGTACTCCATTTTTGTTTTTCACTTTGTCATAGTTGTTTCTAGGGGGGTATGTGGGGAGGGAAAGGTTGTTGCTTCCCGGTAGGTGTTTGTCCCCATGACTGTTAATAGTGTCTAGTTCTTCTGCTGTTCTAGCATTCAGGTCTCCACAGACCAGCACATTGCCTTGGGCCTGAAAGTGACTAATCTCCCCCTCTAGAATGGAGAAACTCTCTTCATTGAAGTAGGGTGACTCTGAGGGGGGAATGTATGTGGCACAGAGGAAGACGTTGTTATCTGTTAAGATAGCCTCCTTGTTGATTTTTAGCCAGATAAAGAATTCTCCTGTTTTGATCAATTCGATTGAATTAGTTAGTTCAGATTTATACCATATTAGCATTCCCCCTGAGTCTCTGCCCTGTGTGATTCCTTTTAATTTGGTGGATGGTACGATTATCTCCCTATAACCTAGTGGACAGCCAGTGGAAACATCACCTCTGCACCATGTTTCCTGTAGTACTACAATATCAACATCATCAATTTCTTTAAGGAAGTCTGGGTTTCTGCTCTTTAGCCCAAAAGCAGAGGACTTCAAGCCTTGTAAATTCCAACATGCAACGTAAAAAGACTTCATAACTGTTTTTTCTTTACATTCAAAATGAGATAAACACTCACAATCCAACAAGAACTATTAAAATAGGATTTTTCAATTAAGGTAAACTCTTATTATGCAAATGTGATTTGTTTATCATTTAAGATAGTATTTGTGTCATGCCACTTGGGTGGATGTAGTGTGAGGATGGTGGAGTTCTTGTGCTCATCTTACCATGACCCTCGGCCTATCACATGTGAGCATAGTAGATTCAGCATTTGTTTGATGTCACTCATTTCGTTGGTGGGAGCTGGACCAGTTGCTCCTCTCACAGCTTGTGCATAGCTCTGTCTGCCGGGCTGTGGCTCCTCCAGGTGTGGGTCTGTGGTGGGGGGGAGGGGGGTGTTAGGCCTCGTCTGGGTGGGTCTGAAGCTGGGCTGGGGTGGTCTGTGCTGCGCTGGATGTGGTGGGCATTGAGGTTGGTGGTGCTGTGGCCGTGGCTGGGGGGTCCAGGGTACTGGTCCGGGGTGTTGTCTCGGTGATCTCGGGGGGGTGGAGATTGCTCCGCTGTTCCTGGGTGGAGAGGTCGGGATGCGGTTTAAAGCGACGTCCTTGAGAGTCTTAGCAAGGATGGGGACTGTCTCCCTGTACAGGTGAACATGGTCATAGAGACAGTCAAGATCGAGGGTGGGATGGTGGGCCAGGTGTACATTGGGTCGCAGGGCACAGTCCCGGGAGAGGCTGGCGTTTATTCTTTGGATTGTGGCAGGGTGGAAGTCCTTCCTCTGTAGAAGGGTTGACACCACGATCCTTGAGTTGGGGAAGATTGCAGAGGCCTTCTCAATCACTCCCCGTAGTGAAGTCGCCACCCTCTCCTGCTGAGCACGCAGGTCATTGCTTCCGGTGTGTATGATTATGTGGCTTGGCGACCCAAGCTGGGCCTTATCAAGCAGCGCCATGGCACTCTGCGTTGTTGGGCACCACACCTTTCTCGTTTTGTGTCTAGGGAAAAGTTTCTTCTCCTGAACAAACTTCCCATTTGAGTCCATCAACAGGACAATCTCAGCCAGTGTTTCTTCTGGACTGGAGGGGGTAGAGTTGGGGCTGGTGGGTGTTGGAGCTGGGGTGTGGCTGGTCTGTGCCGGTGCCGCTGTCAGTGGGAGGCTGTTCTGGGGGCTGAGGGGGAGGCATGCAGCCGGCAGGGCTGGGGAGGCCTGGCTGGTTAAGGTGGGCTCCTCTGCTGTGTGATGGCAGGTCATAGAGTGGTGATCTAGCTGCTCCTGCAGTCTGTCTTCTGTTCTCTTTCACTCCTGCAGCTCCTCTCTTAGTGTTGTCAGCTCGTTATTACTGCTCTGCCTGTCTTTCTGGAGCTCTCTCACCTCCTTTGTTAGATCAGCCAGCTCTCTCTTGAGTCCGTCTCTCTCTTGCTGAACTTCTTTCAACTGTGTTGCAAGGCTGCTGTCCTGCTCTGTCCGCACCTTGGTTAGGAGCTCCTCTAAGGTGTGGATGTCTGGTTGCTGTTTGCTCACACTCTCCCTGAGCAGGACCACCTCTCCCTCCAGTGTGGTGAACTGATCCCTCATGGCAGCTATGGTGGTGAGGAGGGCCTGAGCCTGCTCTGTACTGAGGGGGTCGCTCTCCTCCTGTGGCGTGTCCTCCACTATGGTGGGAAGAGAGGTGCTGGATGTGCCTTTTTGGGTGGGGATAGTGGGGGTGAGGGTGGTGCTGGTGGAGTTTGTCTTGTGGGAGGGCATGTCACTGGTGGTGTCCTTCTCTCTCTCTGCTCTCTCCTTAATGGTCTGAAAGTCTGTTTCAAACAGCCTAAGGTTACCTTGCACCATGACAGTCCCAGTCTTGTAGAGGTTGATTGTTATCATGGTGCTGTCAGGGTCATCTGTCTCTTTCACTTTCAGCTTCCACCCATTACAGATTCCCTCTTTCTTTACGGATGGGTAGTGAGAGCAGACTGCTGAGCGCCATGCATTTGGCTGGTCAGTGAGAAAGATGAGATTACTCACATCACCGTTTTTGTAGAGGTCTGTGAAAAGGGTTTCTGGCCTCCCCTTTAGTAGATTCTGTTTAAAAGCTTTCCTTGTTGTGTCATTTTTGGCCTCTGGAGGGTAGAACATGGACTCAGCGCTGAGAGGGAGTGGGGACATGGTGCCTGTGGGCTCTGCTACTACTGTTGCTGCTGCTCTGTTCTGCTGCACCGTTGCTATGGCAACCAGTTTTGTTTGTCTGCTGCTGTTGCTAGCTAGCTCCTGTTTAGCTCAAAAACCAGCAAAAAGAGTGAAAAATCTTCACACACAAAAACAGAAGATATGTTTAAAGTTGGAGTCCGTGCTTCTTTTTGATTTACTCACTCAGTTTGGTCGTTTGATGTAGTTGTATTAATTCCCCTTGCTAGGTTTGTCCTAGCTCAATTTTCTGGCTGGCTTGTTAGCCTGCTGGCTAGGTTTTTGTTGTGTAGCTAGCTAGTGAGAGTCAACTTCTTAATTTGAGGCGCAAAGTTACTATTTTTTCTATTCTGATTTAATAGAGTTGTTGTTCATCACTTCTTGCCTTGAATTATTTTTAGATTCGAGTGTTTATCTCATTCTAAAAACAAAAAAAACTGAAATAAATCAGGAGCTCATGTTGAGCATGACCTCTCTCTCTCTCGCTCTCTCTCTCTCTCCCTCTCCATCCCACTCTCTCTCTCTCTCTCTCTCTCTCTCTCTCTCTCTCTCTCTCTCTCTCTCTCTCTCTCTCTCTCTCTCTCTCTCTCTCTCTCTCTCTCTCTCTCTCTCTCTCTCTCTCTCTCTCTCTCTCTCTCTCTCTCTCTCTCTCTCTCTCTCTCTCACTCTCCATCCCTCCCTCTCTCTCTCCATCCATCCATCCATCCATCCATCTATCCCTCACCCACCCACCCTCTCTCCCTCCATCTCTCTCTCCATCTCTCTCACTCTCCATCCATCTCTCTCTCCACCCCTCTCCATCCATCCCTCTCTCCATCCCTTCCTCTCTCCCTCCATCCCTCTCTCTCTCATCCCTCTCTCTCATACACACACACTCGCACATGCACAAACACACACTTTTACTCACTCACTCACTCGCACACACACACGCACATGTACACACACACACACGCACACACACTCGCACATACACACACACACACACGCACATGTACACACACACACACACACACACGCACACACACTCGCACATACACACACACACACTCGCACATGCGCACACACGCACGCAAACACACACACACGCACACACACACACACACACACTCGCACACACACACACACACCTACACTCACACATGCACACACACACACACACTCGCACTCGCACATGCACACACACACACTCGCACATGCACACACACACACACACATATACTCGCACACGCGCACACATACTCTTTCAGGTGTACAGCGGAACTATTTAGTTGTTAGTTTCTTTAAATTAAGCAGCATATGCCTCTGTTTGCGCAGCATTGCATGGTGTGTGTTTGTGTGTGTGTATGTGTGTGTGTGCGTTTGTTTGTGTGTGTGTGTGCGTGTATGTGTGTGTGCATAATGTGAGCCAGGTTTAGCCTCCGGGGTTCGCTAGAGGACAGGTGATGAGCAGTGAGGTCTAGAGTGGTTTAATCTGTCTTTGTCTAATACTTTGTCTAATACGTGGTCCTCTGTAGCTCAGCTGGTAGAGCACGGCGCTTGTAACGCCAAGGTAGTGGGTTCGATCCCCGGGACCACCCATACACAAAAATGTATGCGCGCATGACTTTAAGTCGCTTTGGATAAAAGCGTCTGCTAAATGGCATATTATTATTACTTGTTAATAAGGTAAAACACACTGCACAGCGCAGGGAAGGGATGATTACTCTAGAGGGGAAAAGATGGCAACTAGCACTCACAGTCTTATGTCAGAATTAGACGTTCATCCATTTTTCTCAAACATCACATTTCGAAGTTGTTCCAAACGTCATATTTCGAAATGTTTAAGGTTACTTTTAGGCATTAACTCCTAATTTCTAAGCTTAGGGTTAAGTTTAGGCATTAACTCTGAAATTGTAAGGCTAGGTATTAACTCTGAATGGTTAAGGTAAGGGTTAAGGTTGAAAACAAAAATCTCAAAAACGTTCTATTGCTGCATTCGAACATACAACCTCAGGCACCAGAGGCAGATGCTTATGTCTATCATCCATCCCTGTCCACAACACCCTAGCAAAACAGAAAAACCTACTCGAAGGTAATAGTGCTCACTGTTGCCCCTAGTTACCGGTTTCCATGTCATCTCCCAACGTCCTCAGACATGAATGGACGTCCAATACTGTCTTGTATCAAGGGTGACCTGGCTGAAGATGGAGCGATTGTCTTCCTCTTCACCTCCACAGCTAAAAGCAGTGTCAAGGAAATATGTCACACTGACATGTGTCTATTACACTGCAGAGGAGAAGTGAGTCAGTGTGTGTGTGTGTGTGTGTGTGTGTGTGTGTGTGTGTGTGTGTGTGTGTGTGTGTGTGTGTGTGTGTGTGTGTGTGTGTGTGTGTGTGTGTGTGTGTGTGTGTGTGTGTGTGTGTGTGTGTGTGTGTGTGTGTGTGTGTGTGTGTGTGTTTGCATGCATACGCATGTAATACCCGTTCTGGCCCTGACCTGACCGTCACATTACAGGCCTCATAATTCCAGTCCTGGGGTAGAGTTCTAATTGATGTGACAAAGTGCAGAGGAATATCTGCTTTCTCTGGAGCGGTTTTCCAATCTGTCACTTCTTTCTCTCTGTCCGTCCATCTGTCCCGTATCCCTTTCATGGCCTTGTATGGCTGAACTGGACAGAAACACCCTCTTGACACATCTGACGGTCGGATATTATCATAATCTCTTGGTATCGAGTGTTGAGTGTGAAGGGTGTGTGTTGTCTCTGAGTGTGTTTGAGTGTGTGTGAGTGTTGTATCTGAGTGTGTTTGTGTGTGTGTGTGAGTGTGAGGGTGTTGTCTCTGAGTGTATTTGTGTGTGTGTGTGTGTGTGTGTGTGTTGTCTCTATACTTGTGTGTTGGAGGACAAATCAAACATCAAAAGGATGACGGGTGGTTATAAAGTGGTTTTGTCTGCAAAAATCTAAATCTTCTTTCCTCCTCACCTTTCATCCTGTAAGACTATAGGTCTGTTCAAGCTTTTAAGGAGATTATTATTGTTATGATTATACCGGATGGCTGAGGTGGGTTTGTCTGAAAAAGCTTTTAACAACTGTCATATTCGTAGACATGACATACCTTCCTAAAATAACTCCTATTACAAGCAGACACACAAAACGCTAACTATCTCTACAGTCAGAGTTCATTCAGCAGCAGAGATAGTTTTGTTTGACAGTGTCTTATTTTGTCACAGAAGCAAGTGTCCATGCTGTCACTTAAAAAAGTCATTTCTGTATTAATTTGGCGTAATTGGCAACTCCATTTCAATAGCTGTCAACTGTACGACATTGGATGATAAAAAAGTTAGATTTGTGTTTATATTTGTTAACAGTTTTTGTTTTGCTGAAATTGCTGTGTGCCAAATGTTTTCAATTAGCATTCAAGACTGCTTGAGAGAAACAGATGACAGCACTTAACATTTCTATTTGTGTGTGTGTGTGTGTGCGGGCGTGTGTTTGTGTCTCTGACTGTGAATGTGTCTGTGTACGCCTGCGGGTATGTGTGTGTATCAGGCCTGTCATATAAACCTACTTACCTCTGAAAATATAGATATGCAGTCATTCTCTTTGACGTTTGGAGAAACGTGGACAAACATCTAATTTGGCAGTGAGACTGTGAGAGGTTGTTGCAGGTTGGAAATTAAAACCATTATTTATCTAGATTTTAAACTAAATTATTTGCTGTCACTTTCAAATCAAAATCAATTTCTTAGACTGTTGTTCCCTTTCTGTGGCTGAAATATCTTCTCTCACTGGGTGTGTGATGAAAGAGTTTTACTCAGAGTGTGTATATCTCTAGGGAGTGTGTGTGTGTGTGTGTGTGTGGACGTGTTTAACTATATTTCTCTTGGTTTACTATTCTTGTGGAAAGTCCCCACAAGAATAGTAAACCAAGAGAAATGTGACCAACTGGAGACATTTTGTTGGTCCCCACAAGGTCAAATGCTATTTCTAGGGGGTTCAGGGTTAAGGTTCGAATTAGTGTTAGGGTTAGAATTAGGTTTAGGGTTAGGAGATAGGGTTAGTTTTAGGGTTAGGGTTAGGAGCTAGGGTTAGGTTTAGGGTTAGGGTTAGGGTTAGGGTTAAGGTTAGGGTTAGGGTTTGGGTAAGGGTTTGGGTAAGGTACAGGTTAAGTTTAGGGTTAGGGGTTAGGGAAAATAGGATTTTGAATGGGACTGAATTGTATGTCCCCACAAGGTTAGCTGTGCAAGACTGTGTGTGTGTGTGTGTGTGTGTGTGTGTGTGTGTGTGTGTGTGTGCGTGAGTGTTGGTGTGTTTTGGTGTGTGTGAAGGGGGTTTTTTGGGAGACGAAAGAGAATGTGGCAGGTACGACCTGAGTTAGCCTAACGCTTTGACTGTGTGTGTGTATTTGTGTGTGCATGTGTTTTTCTCTGTGTCTGCATGTGTCTGTGCATGTGTGTCCTCGTGTGTGCATGTCTACATGCATTTGTGTGTTTGCATTCACAACCACAAACAAACATAAATACATACACACACACAAACACACACACACACTGTGCCCAAGAAAGCGAAGGTAGCCTGCCTAAATGACTACCGCCCCGTAGCAGGTAGCCATGAAGTGCTTTGAAAGGCTGGTCATGGCTCACATCAACACCATCATCCCGGAAACCCTAGACCCACTCCAATTCGCATACCGCCCCAACAGATCCACAGATGATGCAATCTCAATCGCACTCCACACTGTCTTTCCCACCTGGACAAAAGGAACACCTACGTGGGAATGCTGTTCATTGACTACATCTTAGCGTTCAACACCATAGTGCCCACAAAGCTCATCACTAAGCTAAGGACCCTAGGACTAAACACCTCCCTCTCCAACTGGATCCTGGACTTTCTGACGGGCCGCCCCCAGGTGGTAAGGGTAGGCAACAACACATCTGCCACACTGATCCTCAACATTGGGGCCCCTCAGGGTTGCGTGCTTAGTCCCCTCCTGTACTCCCTGTTCACCGACGACTGCGTGGCCAAGCACAACTCCAACACCATCATTAAGTTTGCTGACGACACAACAGTGGTAAGCCTGATCACCTACAACGATGAGACAGCCTATAGGAAGGAGGTCAGACACCTGGCAGTGTGGTTCCAGGACAACAACCTTTCAATCAATGTGAGCAAGACAATGGAGCTGATTGTGGACTACAGGAAAAGGATGGCCGAACCAGCCCCCATTAACATCGACGGGGCTGTAGTGGAGCAGGTCGAGAGTTTCAAGTTCCTATGTGTCCACATCACCAACAAACTATCATGGTCCAAACACACCAAGACAGTCGTGAAGAGGGCACGACAACACCTTTTCCCCTCAGGAGACTGAAAAGATTTGGCATGGGTCCCCAGATCCTCAAAAAGTTATACAGCTGCACCATCGAGAGCATCCTGACCGGTTGCATCACCGCCTGGTAAGGCAACTGCTCGGTATCTGACCGTAAGGTGCAACAGAGGGTAGTGCGTACGGCCCAATATATCACTGGGGCCAAGCTTCCAGCCGTTCAGGACCTATATACTAGGCAGTGTCAGAGGAAGCCCCAAAAAATTGTCAAAGACTCCAGTCACCCAAATGATAGACTGTTCTCTCTGCTACCGCACGGCAAGCAGTAAGTCTAGGTCCAAAATGCTCCTTAACAGCTTCTACCACCAAGCCATAAGACTGCTGAACAATTAATCAAATGGCCACTCTGATTATTTACATTGACACCCCCCTCCAGTAACCTGTACCCCCACACATTGACTCGGTACCGGTACCCCCTGTATATAGCCTCGTTATTGTTATTTTTTTGTGTTACTTTTTATTTTATTCAGTAAATATTTTCTTAACTCTATTTCTTGAACGGCATTGTTGGTTAAGGGCTTGTAAGTAAGCATTTCACAGTAAGGTTTACACCTGTTGTGTTCGACGCATGTGACAAATAAAATGTGATTTGATATGACACACACACTACACTCAAAGCACTTCAAATTAAATAAAATCAAGTTTTATTTATATAGCACATTTCAGACATGGAAGCAATGCAATGCGCTTCACAGGAAAAAACATTATTATAAATAATAATACATTTAAAAAACTAAAATATTTACTACACAACAAACATCAGAGGATAGAAAACTAAAGAATAACAATAAAAACTGAAAGACTAAATGGCACACTAGGGAAAAGCTAAAAAGGTGTGTTTTAAGATCCCTTTCAAATATATCCACAGTTTTGGCCCCCCTCAGGTTCTCTGGCAGGCTATACCAGAGGCTGAATGCATAGTAACTAAGGCTGCCCATACATGACTCTTGGTGCTAGGCTTTGGGATAGTTAAAAGGCCAGTGCCAGAGGACCTGAGAGACATACTTGGTACATAACTTAAAATTCATTCTTAAACTCACAGGCAGCAAGTGCAGAGACTTTCAAACCGGTGTAATGTGTACTCTCCATCTGGTCTTGGTCAGTACCCGTGCAGCATTTTTTATGTTTTGCAGTTGACCAATGGCTTTCTTGGGTAGACCAGACAGGAGAGCATTACAGTGGTCAAGCCTGCTTGTAATAAAAGCATGGATGAGTCTCTCTGTATCAGCCTGAGAGAGAAACATCAGCACCTTGGCAATGTTCCTCAGGAGGCAAAAAGCTATTTTGGTCACATTCCTAATGTCTGATTCGAAATTGAGTTCAGAATCTGGTATTTTATCTTTAATGCCAGTGAATTAAAATGTGCTGCCAGATTCTCTCTCTAAGCTTTGGCTTCAATAATAAGTACCTCGGTCTTGTTTAAATTTTTTTACATTTTAGTCATTTAGCAGACGCTCTTATCCAGAGCGACTTACAGTTAGTGAGTGCATACATTATTATTTATTTTTTCATACTTGTCTTGATTTAGCTGGAGGAAGTTATGAGCCATCCAAGTATTTAAATCACCAATACAGTCTAATAATTTCTCTGTGGAGCTAAAATCCTCTGCGTAGCAATGAAAATCAATGCTGTGCTTTTTGATAACGCCGTCAATGGGAAACATATATAAACTGAACAGTAATGGACCCAAAATCGAACCTTGTGGACACCATATGTGATATCTATTTTCTCTGAAGTATGTTCCACAAGGATGACAAAAAGCTCTTGACCGGTTAAATAGGTCTTAAACCAATTTAGAACTGGACTGGAGAGGCCAACCCACCTCTCCAGTCTGTCCACTTCAGAGGCCTCTGCTGTTTGTGAGTGTTATGGTGTGTGATTTCTCCAGCAGTGTTTGTCCTCTCCTCCCTGTGTGCTTTATCTGATATGCTGAAATCACCTGCTCCCAATGCGCACTCACACACACACACACACACACACACACACACACACACACACACACACACACACACACACGCACACACACACACACACTTCTGCTCCGGATGCGTCACACACATTCCTTAAGGGGGATACGGGATCTGTCAGAGCACCGTGCAGGCAGCACTTTACAGCTCAAGATAATGGCTGTTTCTGCATCAAGATCTCACGAAAAATGTAAATTGACTTCGGAATCCACTGGGAAGATAAACATAGATGTTTTATGCTTTAGGCATTAATTCAGAGTGGTTAAGTTAAGAGTAAAGGTTTGGGAAAGGCTTAAAACAAAGAATAAACAAAAACAATTGCCTAGCAATGGGATTGAACCCGCAAGCCTCAGGGCAGGAGCTCGCGGCTTACAGACAACTGCCATCCCCGCCTAGCAAACCAAGAGCCTACTTGATGGTAAAAGCGCTCACCCTTGACCCTAGTGGCCAGTTTTGAAGGCAACTCCCGATATCCTGAGGACCTGGACGGTCGTTGGATTTCACCTTGAAACTGGTTTGACCTGATTGGTTTCTGTGCCTTGCTAAAAATAAAGTTACTTTTCACTACATCTCATGTTTAAGAAAAAGTTGATTTTCAACCACTCCACAAGTTTCTTGTTAACAAACTATAGTTTTGGCAAGTCGGTTAGGACATCTACTTTGTGCATGACACAAGTAATTTTTCCAACAATTGTTTACAGGCAGATTATTTCACTTATAATTCATTGTATCACGATTCCAGTGGGTCAGAATTTTTAAATACACTAAGTTGACTGTGCCTTTAAACAGCTTGGAAAATTCCAGAAAATGATGTCATGGCTTTAGAAGCTTCTGATAGGCTAATTGACATCATTTGAGTCAATTGGAGGTGTACCTGTGGATGTATTTCAAGCTCTACCGTTGCTTGACATCATGAGAAAATCAAAAGAAATCAGCCAAGACCTCAGAAAAAAATTTGTAGACCTCCACAAGTCTGGTTCATCCTTGGGAGCAATTTCCAAACGCCTGAAGGTACCACGTTCATCTGTACAAACAATAGTACGGAAGTATAAACTCCATGGGACCACGCAGCCGTCATACCGTACAGGAAGGAGACGCGTTCTGTCTCCTAGAGATGAACGTAATTTGGTGCGAATCAATCCCAGAACAACAGCAAAGGACCTTGTGAAGATGCTGGAGGAAATAGGTACGAAAGTATCTATATCCACAGTAAAACGAGTCCTATATCGACATAACCTGAAAGGCCGCTCAGCAAGGAAGAAGCCACTGCTCCAAAACCGCAATAAAAAAGCCAGACTACGGTTTGCAACTGCACATGGGGACAAAGATCGTACTTTTTGGAGAAATGTCCTCTGGTCTGATGAAACAAAAATAGAACTGTTTGGCCATAATGACCATCGTTATGTTTGGAGGAAAAAGAGGGTAACTTGCAAGCCGAAGAACACCATCCCAACCATGAAGGGTGGCAGCATCATGCTGTGGGGGTGCTTTGCTGCAGGAGGGACTGGTGCACTTCACAAAATAGATGGCATCATGAGGAAGGAAAATGATGTGGATATATTGAAGCAACATCTCAGGACATCAGTCAGGAAGTTAAAGCTTGGTCGCAAATGGGTCTTCCAAATGGACAATGACCCCAAGCATACTTCCAAAGTTGTGGCAAAATGGCTTAAGGACAACAAAGTCAAGGTATTGGAGTGGCCATCACAAAGCCCTGACCACAATCCTATAGAAAATGTGTGAGCAGAACTGAAAAAGCATGTGCGAGCAAGGAGGCCTACAAACCTGACTCAGTTTCACCAGCTCTGTCTGGAGGAACGGGCCAAAATTCACCCAACTTATTGTGGGAAGCTTGTGGAAGGCTACTTGAAACATTTTATCCAAGTTTAACAATTTAAGGGCAATGCTACCAAATACTAATTGAGTGTATGTAAACTTCTGACCCACTTGGAATGTGATGAAAAAAAAATAAAAGCTGAAATAAATAATTCTCTCTACTATTATTCTGACATTTTACATTCTTAAAATAAAGTGGTGATCCTAACTGACCTAAGACAGGGAATTTTTACTAGGATTAAATGTCAGGAATTGTATGTTGGGGTCATTCTATCTGTTGGGGTCAAGGTTAAGGGTCAAGGTCAAGAGCTGTATACAACAGAAGAGGTCAAGCCAAGCTGTGAAGATAAACTCTCAGGCTTGAAAAGATTGATGGAGAGATTATTGAACCAGAGTATTAGCGAAAGCTGTAGTAATTTCACCTGCTCACGCCAATGTCAACAGTAGCACACAACCGAGGCAATGCCAATCTGAAGAGATCAGCTTCACCAAATAAACGACTGGCTATGAAAGATATCTCTCTAGCCTGTCTACTTCTCTCCTAACTGGATCTGAAGGGGGATCAGACCAAGGCCAAAGCCTTGTGTTCCTAACACCCAGTGTGGTACAACACAACACAATACAGATCTCTCTTTCTCTATCTCCGTGATACAGATCTCTCTGTGTCACTCTGTGTGATAAGATAAAGCCCATGCCTTTAGTTGTGTAGAAGTGCTATATCTCCCACTGATTCTGACACTGTTTACCCTCCTCAAACAGCAGCAGCTAACAACAACAGAGAGCAGAGCTTTGATTTGCTGTGGGAGACGTGTGATCTGTACTACTGAGCAGGGCTGTGTGTGTGTTATTTATCATTGGGATGAGGGAGAGCGGAGCATCTTAATCCTTTCATAAACAGGCTGAGTTTCCATGGTTATAGACGTGTAAGTGTGGGTTTAATCCTGCAGTTTGCATCCAGGAGCAGGAGAGGAGGAGAGGAGGAGAGGAGGAGAGAGGAGGAAGAGAGGAGGAGGAGGAGGAGGAGGAGGAGGAGGAGGAGGAGGGGGAGAGGAGGAGAGAGGAGGAAGAGAGGAGGAGAGGAGGAGGAGGATGAGGAGGAGGAGGAGGAGGAGGAGGAGGGGGAGGAGGAGGAGGAGGAGGAGGAGGAGAGGAGGAGGAGGAGGAAAGGAGGAGAGGAGGAGGAGGAGGAAGAGGTGGAGGAAGAGAGGAGGAGGAGGAGGAGGAGGAGGAGGAGGAGGAGGAGGAGGAGGAGGAGGAGGAGTAAGAGAGGAGGAGGAGGAAAGGAGGAGAGGAGGAGAGGAGGAGGAGAGGAGGAGGAAAGGAGGAGAGGATGAGGGGGAGGGGGAGTAGGAGGAGGAAGAGAGGAGGAGGAGGAAAGGAGGAGAGGAGGAGGGGGAGGAGGAGGAGGAGGAGGAGGAGGAGGAGGAGGAGGAGGAGGAGGAGGAGGAGGAGGAAGAGAGGAGGAGAGGAATCAACAGGACTAAACAGACATCTACCTCTGTCATCTGACCAACAATTACCACCTCCAAACATCAAAACACCTGTTTGGGTGTGTGTGTGTGTGTGTGTGTGTGTGTGTGTGTGTGTGTGTGTGTGTGTGTGTGTGTGTGTGTGTGTGTGTGTGCGTGCGTGCGTGTGTGTGTGTTTGTGTGTGTGCGTATGCGTGTGCTCGTGCGTGTGTTTTAACAGCAATACTCGGTTGTTGGAGCTCAGACATGACTCTGCCTGCAGCATCGATCAGCAACCGCTTCATATACTGTACAACACTATGGAGGGATGGGGGAATGGAGGGACGGACGGACGGACAGACGAACGAACGGAGGGAGGGAGGGAGGGAGGGAGGGAGGGAGGGAGGGAGGGAGGGATAGGTGTATCAGTAAAGGAAGGCCTCAAACTAAAATAAACAGCCAACAATGAGGTGAGAATGTATACCTCTTCAATGATCTGTGGTTTAGAGTGAAAGACAGAGAGAGAAAGAGGAGAAGCAGCATATATCATATTATATCATATATTATATGTTGTAGCACACAGTATATATCATAATATTTAATATATTATATGTTGTAGCACGCAGTATATATAATAGTGTATAATATATTATATGTTTTAGCACGCAGTATATATAATAGTATATCATATATTATATGTTGTAGCATGCAGTGTATTTCATATTATATCATATATGTTGTAGTACGCAGTATATATCATATTATATCATATATTATATGTTGTAGCATGCAGTATATATCATATTATATCATATATGTTGTAGCACGCAGTATATATCATATTATATCATATATTATATGTTGTAGCACATAGTATATATCATATTATATCACATATTATATGTTGTAGCATGCAGTATATATCATATTATATCATATATTATATGTTGTAGCACGCAGTATATATCATATTATATCATATATTATATGTTGTAGCACGCAGTATATATTATATTATATCATATATATTTACTGAACAAAAATATAAATGCAACATGTAAAGTATTGGTCCCATGTTTCATGAGCTGAAATCAAAGATCCCAGAAATTTTCCTTACACAAAAAACGTATTTCTCTCAAATTATGTGCACAAATTTGTTTACATCCCTGTTAGTGAGCATTTCTCCTTTGCCAAGATAATCCATCCACCTGACAGGTGCGGCATATCAAGAAGCTGATTAAACAGCATGATCATTACACAGGTGCACCTTGTGCTGGGGACAATAAAAGGCCACTCTAAAATGTGCAGTTTTGTCACACAACACAATGCCAGAGATGTCTCAAGTTTTGAGGGACTTTGCAATTGGCATTCTGACTGCAGGAATGTCCACCAGAGCTGTTGCCAGAGAATGTAGTACTAATTTCTCTACCATAAGCTGGTTTCCAATGTCGTTTTAGGGAATTTGGCAGTACGTCCAACCGGCCTCACAATCGTGGACCACATGTAATGACGCAATCCCAGGACCTCCACATCCAGCTTCTTCATCTGCGGGATAATCTGAGATGAGCCACCTGGACAGCTGATGAAACCTTGGGTTTGCACATCCGAAGAATTTCTGCACAAACTGTCAGAAACAGACTCAGGGAAGCTCATCTGTGTGCTCATTGTCCTCACCAGGGTCCTGACCTGACTGCAGTTCGGCGTCGTAACCGACTTCAGTGGGCAAATGCTCACCTTCGATGGCCACTGGCACGCTGGAGAAGTGTGCTCTTCACGGATGAATCCCTGTTTCAACTGTACCGGGCAGATGGCAGACAGTGTGTATGGCGTTGTGTGGGCGAGCAGTTTGCTGATCTCAACGTTGTGAACAGAGTGCCCCATGGTGGCGATGGGGTTATGGTATGGGCAGGCATAAGCTACCGACAACAAACATAATTGCATTTTATCGATGGCAATTTGAATGCACAGAGATACCGTGACGAGATCCTGAGGCCCATTGTCGTGCCATTCATCCGCCTCCATCACCTCATGTTTTAGCATGATAATGCACTGGCCCATGTTGCAAGGATCTGTACAAAATTCCTGGAAGCTGAAAATGTCCCAGTTCTTGCATGGCTTGCATGGCTTGCATACTCACCAGACATGTCACCCATTGAGCATGTTTGGGATGCTCTGGATCAACGTGTACGGCAGCATGTTCCAGTTCCCGCCAATATCCAGCAACTTCATTGAAGAGGAGTGGGACAACGCACAGCCATTGAAGAGGAGTAGGACAACGCACAGCCATTGAAGAGGAGTGGGACAACATTCCACATGCCACAATCAACAGCCTGATCAACTCTATGCGAAGGAGATGTGTCACGCAGCATGAGGCAAATGGTCGTCTCACCAGATACTAACTGGTTTTCTGATCCACGCCCCTACCTTTTTTTTAAGGTATCTATGACCAACAGATGCATATCTGTATTCCCAGTCGTGAAATCCACAGATTAGAGCCTAATTTATTTATTTCAATTGACTGATTTTGTTATATGAACTGTAGCTCAGTTAAATCTTTGAAATTATTGCATGTTGCGTTTATATTTTTGTTCAGTGTATGTAAATTAGAAAATACTCCTTTTGAATAGTTTGACAAACCTTTTCTAGCAGAGACTGAAGTAGCAATGACAAGCCTTTATTATATCATTAGATGAAACTATAAAGAGCTGACCTCTACTCTACTCTGTCAGTGTAATTTATCAACAACATATCACAGTCTCACGTCATTTCTTGACATCCTTGGATAAACATCTATTTTTGACTAGTAAACTCCCGACGTCCTGTATTTAGGTACACAGCTCCCGCATGAGCTTCAGACGATTTAAAGCCAATTGATGGTCAATCCGACATCTGCAGTGGCCATACAGCAATTACAGCGATGCGGCCTCCGCATAAGTAAGAGCATTCATACTTCATGCGCTTCGGGGAGCTGTCTTACGCATCCAATAAATTGGTCTGCACCGCACCACTCGTAGTGATTCAGGGCTAATCTCTATAGCCATCCAGCTAATTACGAGCAACTGGCTAAACGAAAATACTTTACCTCTTCTGAGATGTTGTAGTCTGTTTCCCGGTGCCCGACATAGGAGCTCAGCCAAGATGGCATGAAGTAAAAAGACTGCACCCACCTGCATCTCCATCCCCAATCTCCCCAATCTCCCCAATCTCCCCAGCAAAATGTGCCCACGTTTAGCCTATTGTTTATATGTGCATTTCACACTATGTTGAGGTAGAAATCTGAGTATAATGCTTGTATGGATGTCAACCCCAATACATGTTCATGCCATCATCATCAATCAACTGCATTACAGTTAAAAACAACTTTGACTACCACCACCGATATCTGTATGCTAGTTATGCTACCAGCTTATATGAATGGGAGTTAGCATTTAGCAGTCACTTTTTCTAAACCTGAACAGTGGCACCTTCTAAATGTTATGTAGCGAAAACAGCCAAATATATCAAAATGGGATATAACCACATTGTGTGCCTGTTACAATACATCAATCATGACGGATTTGACACATTTTCCACTTTGTTAGATCAGATTTGTTGAATGTGCGCCAATCCAGAGTCCTTCTATCCCCCAAGGTCTGCATTCCATTGACCTCTTTAACGCATCTATCCCCATTACCGCCCCGATCTCTTTCCATCTATCCCCATTACCGCCCCGATCTCTTTCCATCTATCCCCATTACCGCCCCAAACTCTTTCCATCTATCCCCATTACCGCCCCGATCTCTTTCCATCTATCCCCATTACCGCCCCGATCTCTTTCCATCTATCCCCATTACCGCCCCGATCTCTTTCCATCTATCCCCATTACCGCCCCGATCTCTTTCCATCTATCCCCATTACCGCCCCGATCTCTTTCCATCTATCCCCATTACCGCCCCGATCTCTTTCCATCTATCCCCATTACCGCCCCGATCTCTTTCCATCTATCCCCATTACCGCCCCGATCTCTTTCCATCTATCCCCATTACCGCCCCGATCTCTTTCCATCTATCCCCATTACCGCCCCGATCTCTTTCCATCTATCCCCATTACCGCCCCAAACTCTTTCCATCTATCCCCATTACCGCCCCAAACTCTTTCCATCTATCCCCATTACCGCCCCGATCTCTTTCCATCTATCCCCATTACCGCCCCAAACTCTTTCCATCTATCCCCATTACCGCCCCAAACTCTTTCCATCTATCCCCATTACCGCCCCAACCCTTTTCCATCTATCCCCATTACCGCCCCAAACTCTTTCCATCTATCCCCATTACCGCCCCGATCTCTTTCCATCTATCCCCATTACCGCCCCGATCTCTTTCCATCTATCCCCATTACCGCCCCGATCTCTTTCCATCTATCCCCATTACCGCCCCAAACTCTTTCCATCTATCCCCATTACCGCCCCAAACTCTTTCCATCTATCCCCATTACCGCCCCGATCTCTTTCCATCTATCCCCATTACCGCCCCGATCTCTTTCCATCTATCCCCATTACCGCCCCGATCTCTTTCCATCTATCCCCATTACCGCCCCGATCTCTTTCCATCTATCCCCATTACCGCCCCAATCTCTTTCCATCCATC
Source organism: Coregonus lavaretus (assembly GCF_964263955.1). Taxonomy (NCBI): domain Eukaryota; kingdom Metazoa; phylum Chordata; class Actinopteri; order Salmoniformes; family Salmonidae; genus Coregonus; species Coregonus lavaretus. The sequence goes on from NW_028159496.1 coordinate 87,422, forward strand.
CCCATTACCGCCCCGATCTCTTTCCATCTATCCCCATTAACGCCCCAAACTCTTTCCATCTATCCCCATTACCGCCCCGAACTCTTTCCATCTATCCCCATTACCGCCCCGATCTCTTTCCATCAATCCCCATTACCGCCCCAAACTCTTTCCATCTATCCCCATTACCGCCCCAAACTCTTTCCATCTATCCCCATTACCGCCCCGATCTCTTTCCATCTATCCCCATTACCGCCCCAAACTCTTTCCATCTATCCCCATTACCGCCCCAAACTCTTTCCATCTATCCCCATTACCGCCCCAAACTTTTTCCATCTATCCCCATTACCGCCCCAAACTCTTTCCATCTATCCCCATTACCGCCCCAAACTCTTTCCATCTATCCCCATTACCGCCCCAAACTCTTTCCATCTATCCCCATTACCGCCCCAAACTCTTTCCATCTATCCCCATTACCGCCCGATCTCTTTCCATCTATCCCCATTACCGCCCCGATCTCTTTCCATCTATCCCCATTACCGCCCCGATCTCTTTCCATCTATCCCCATTACCGCCCCAAACTCTTTCCATCTATCCCCATTACCGCCCCGATCTCTTTCCATCTATCCCCATTACCGCCCCGATCTCTTTCCATCTATCCCCATTACCGCCCCGATCTCTTTCCATCTATCCCCATTACCGCCCCGATCTCTTTCCATCTATCCCCATTACCGCCCCGATCTCTTTCCATCTATCCCCATTACCGCCCCGATCTCTTTCCATCTATCCCCATTACCGCCCCGAACTCTTTCCATCTATCCCCATTACCGCCCCGATCTCTTTCCATCTATCCCCATTACCGCCCCGATCTCTTTCCATCTATCCCCATTACCGCCCCAAACTCTTTCCATCTATACCATTACCGCCCCAAACTCTTTCCATCTATCCCCATTACCGCCCCGATCTCTTTCCATCTATCCCCATTACCGCCCCAAACTCTTTCCATCTATCCCCATTACCGCCCCAAACTCTTTCCATCTATCCCCATTACCGCCCCAAACTTTTTCCATCTATCCCCATTACCGCCCCAAACTCTTTCCATCTATCCCCATTACCGCCCCAAACTCTTTCCATCTATCCCCATTACCGCCCCGATCTCTTTCCATCTATCCCCATTACCGCCCCGATCTCTTTCCATCTATCCCCATTACCGCCCCAAACTCTTTCCATCTATCCCCATTACCGCACCGATCTCTTTCCATCTATCCCCATTACCGCCCGATCTCTTTCCATCTATCCCCATTACCGCCCTGATCTCTTTCCAGGAGTTCAAACTCATTTTCGTGTCTTTGAAATCCCTACCTAAGGTATCATAAAGATGTTTTATTTATTTATTTTATCTTTATTTAACTAGGCAAGTCAGTTAAGAACAAATTCTGGACGACACTGGGCCAATTGTGCGCCGCCTTATGGGACTCCCAATCACGGCCGGTTGTGATACAGCCTGGAATCGAACCAGGGGGTCTGTAGTGACGCCTCAAGCACTGAGATGCAGTGCCTTAGACCGCTGCGCCACTGTGTTTTATTTGTGAACTTGTTCTCAGAGCTAAAAGTTCTCCATGTTTGTTGTCAAGGAAGTTGTCAAGGATGTGAGTTTGTGTTTATACAGCATATACCGCCCCCACCTACCGTCAACCAATCATGTCAATGCGGAGCTATACGTAGCCCACAGCATCGCTGTACGGAGCTCGATCTGGCCTCCGCAAGCCTCCGGAGGCTCCGCAATCGCGTCACACCCTCCGTACGGAGTCTCCGGACTGCATCAAGCATAAATTGGCTTTTAAGCTCACAGAAACAACTCTATGGTTAAGGCATTCATTCTGACTGGGTTAAGTTAAGGGTTAAGGTATGGGATAGGGTTAAAACAGAAACAACTCTAGGGTTAAGCATCACTTCCGATTGGTTAAATTAACGATTAAGGTTTGGGATAGGGTTAAAACACGAAAACATCTCCACAGTGAAGTTTAGCCATTAATTAAAACTGGCCTTGCTAACTCATTGTGGTCGGATGGTGCAGCCATCTAAGCAGTGAGCTCCTGTTCCTTCGACCACGGGTTCAATCCCAGCTCTGGGCACTTGTTTTGAGTAAAAACAATCCCCCCCCCTAGTGGATGACTATATAATGCTTACAGCATATTCAAAGGGATTTTATGTACATATACAGACCCAAGAGAGAGGATATGAGAAATTAGCTAGAATTACTTAGCTACGAAACAGTGTGTGTGTTTGTGTGTGTGTATACATGTGTGCATTCCTGCATTTGCATGCAGGCAAGTTAGTTGTGTGCGTGTGTGTGTGTGTGTGTGTGTGTGTGTGTGTGTGTGTGTGTGTGTGTGTGTGTGTGTGTGTGTGTTTGTGTGTGTGTGTGTGTGTGTGTGTGTGTGTGTGTGTGTGTGTGTGTGTGTGTGTGTGTGTGTGTGTGTGTGTGTGTTGTAGCTCCATCAGCAGTCTGTATCAGCGTGGCTCAGTAGTGGATTAGGCCTGTCTGATGGATTATGAATTATACATGGAGTCTGGGATGTAATTCTCTTCATTAGACGACAAAGCTGTGTTTGAATATTGCATACTGTGGTAATAACACTGCTTTAATCAATCTGGACATGGGGGTTAAGGCAGAATATACACACACACACACATGCAGGCACACACACACACACACACATGCTGGCACGTGCACACACAAATGCATAAACACACATGTGTAAACACACAGACACACACACGGACTGGTGGAGTGAAAAGTGGTTGTCGTTATGGTAATGCATCAGTAATAATTATTCTATTGAAATGGGAAGTGAATGATAATTCGAAGTAAAAACAATATGTTGCCTTTCTCATTGTCATTTCCAATCTCTGTCATTTGACACAACTTTTCTGTCTCATAGAGCTACAGTGCCTTTATAAAGTCTTCCCTTGACTTATTCCACATTTTGTTGTGTTACAGCCTGAATTCTAAATGGATTAAAAATATTTTTCTCACCCATCTACACACAATACCCCATAATGACAAAGTTAAAACATGTTTTTAGACATTTTCGCAAATTTATTGAAAATGAAATACCGGTACATAAATATCTAATTTACATGAGTATTCACACCCCTGAGTCAATACATGTTAGAATCGCCTTTGGCAGCGATTACAGCTGTGAGTCTTTCTGGGTAAGTCTCTAAGAGCTTTGCACACCTGGATTGTACAATATTTGCACATATTCTTTTTAAAATTCTTCAAGCTCTGTGAAGTTTGTTGTTGATCATTGCTAGACAGACATTTTCAAGCCTTGCCATAGATTTTCAAGCTGATTTAAGTCAAAACTGTAATTAGGCCACTCAGGAATATTAAATGTGGACTTGGTAAGCAACTCCAGTGTATATTTGGCCTTGTGTTTTAGGTTATTGTCCTGCTGAATGGTACATTTGTCTCCCAGTGTCTGTTAGAAAGCAGACTTAACCATCTTTTCCTTTAGGAATTTGCCTACGCTTAGCTCTATTCCGTTTATTTGTATCCTACAAAACTCCATAGTCCTTGCCGATGACAAGCATACCCATAACATGATGCAGCCACCTCCATGCTTAAAAATATGAAGAGTGGTACTCAGTGATGTGTTGTGTTGGACTTGCCCCAAACATAATGCTTTGTATTCAGGACATAAATCTAATTTATTGGCCTTTTTATTATTTACTATTTATTATTTATTTATTTTGTACTTTAGTGCCTTATTGCAAACAGGATGTATGTTTTAGAATATTTTTTTATTCTGTACAGGCTTCCTTCTTTTCACTCTATCAATTAGGTTAGTATTGTGGAGTAACTACTCAGTTATCTCCTATCACAGCCATTAAACTCTGTAACTGTTTTAAAGGCACCATTGGCCTCATGGTGAAATCCCTGAGCGGTTTCCTTCCTCTCCGGCAACTGAGTTAGGAAGGACGCCTGTATCTTTATATTGACTGGGTGTATTGATGAACCATCCAAAGTGTAATTAATAACTTTACCATGCTCAAAGGGATATTCAATGTTTGTTTTTTTTACCCATCTACCAAAAGGTGTTCTTTGCGAGGCATTGGAAAACCTCCTTGGTCTTTGTGGTTGAATCTGTTTGAAATTCACTGCTCAACTGAGGGACCTTATATATAATTGTATGTGTGGTGTACAGAGATGAGGTAGTCATTCAAAAATCATGTTACACACTATTATTGCACACAGAGTGAGTCCATGCAATGCATTATGTGACTTGCTAATCGTATTTAGGCTTGCCATAATAAAGGGGTTGAATACATATTAACTCAAGACATTGCATCTTTTAATTGTTTATTAATTTGTTAAAATTTCTAAAAACATAATTCCACTATGACATTATGGGGTATTGTGTTTAGGCCAGTGACACAAAATTGTAATTTTATCAAATTTTAAATTAAGGCTGTAACACAACAAAATGTGAAAAGAGTCAGCTGGATATTAGCACCTCCAGCTTTAGGGCGATTCAGGTAATGAACAGCTGGATATTACAATCTCCAGCTTCAGGGTGATGCAGGTAATGAACACTGGATATTGGCACCTCCAGCTTTAGGGCGATGCAGTAATGAACCGCTGGATATTAGCACCTCCAGCTTTAGGGCGATGCAGGTAATGAACAGCTGGATATTAGCACCTCCAGCTTTAGGGCGATGCAGGTAATGAACAGCTGGATATTAGCACCTCCAGCTTTAGGGCGATGCAGGTAATGAACAGCTGGATATTAGCACCTCCAGCTTTAGGGCGATGCAGGTAATGAACAGCTGGATATTAGCACCTCCAGCTTTAGGGCGATGCAGGTAATGAACAGCTGGGTATTAGCACCTCCAGCTTTAGGGCGATGCAGGTAATGAACAGCTGGATATTAGCACCTCCAGCTTTAGGGCGATGCAGGTAATGAACAGCTGGATATTAGCACCTCCAGCTTTAGGGCGACGCAGGTAATGAACAGCTGGGTATTAGCACCTCCAGTTTTAGGGCGATGCAGGTAATGAACAGCTGGATATTAGCACCTCCAGCTTTAGGGCGATGCAGGTATTGAACAGCTGGATATTAGCACCTCCAGCTTTAGGGCGATGCAGGTATTGAACAGCTGGATATTAGCACCTCCAGCTTTAGGGCGATGCAGGTAATGAACAGCTGGATATTAGCACCTCCAGCTTTAGGGCGATGCAGGTATTGAACAGCTGGATATTAGCACCTCCAGCTTTAGGGCGATGCAGGTAATGAACAGCTGGATATTAGCACCTCCAGCTTTAGGGCGATGCAGGTATTGAACAGCTGGATATTAGCACCTCCAGCTTTAGGGCGATGCAGGTAACAAATATTGTTCTACAGCAGGTCTATGGGCTGTGCTGCTTCCTGTAGTTATACGTAGCGTCCCCTAGAGGCAGTGTTGAATCAGGACTACTGACCATGATTGCATGAGGAGCTTCACACACACACACACACACACACACACACACACACACACACACACACACACACACACACACACACACACACACACACACACACACACACACACACATACACACACACACACACACACACACACACAAAAAATACACAAGGCCAGCTGGATGTAAAGCCTTCAATGTACTCTTCCTCTCCTCTCGTCTCCTCTTGTCTTCCTGCGGTGTTGACACAGAGGTTTTGGTGATTAATAGGACACTGTCTTGTCTATGGAGACACTCCTTGTGTGGGTGTGTGTGTGTTCGTGTGATGCTCCTCATGCAATCGTCGTCAATATGTTGAAATAACATCACACACATAACACCATCAACATCAAAATGAATTAACTCTGATCAAAAGCTGGTTAAAATACTATTACGGTCAAATAAGAGAGGGAGAGAGACGAGAGGGAGAGAGAGCTTAGTATGTTGCTAGCAGATTATGACTATATTTCATAGCGTTTACGCTATGTTTTATCGTCAATAACAGTGATTTTGAATGTCAAAGAAACATGCAACACATACTCCGTATTTCCTAAAGAGTTTCCTAAATGCAGCCTGCATCACAAGACTGACTCAGAACCAGAAGATGGAGGCCTTGCCTTCCGCCTCTGTTTCTGTTCCTGTGGCTGCTCTTATGTTGTGTTGCTGCCTGCGCCGCTGTGCAATGGTATGACAGTTGCAGCTGAACCTTTGTCCACCAATTCCCCAGGTGATTTTTAAGTCCGGTCGCAGACCGTGCCCTTAGCGTTATGGGCTTGTAGATTGCAGGCAAAAACATCAATCTCCTGCCGGTGTCACGCCGTATGTCTCCCCCCTTCATGCCGCGCGACCCCATTGCCCTTCCCCCTGCGTACGCTGGGCTGCTCATCTCTGGTTCCCAGACCTCCGCCCCAGTTATTAAAGAGCGCTGGGCCGATTTTCCATCTACCCATCCTTCTCCTCTATCCTTTCATCCCTCCCACCCTCTCTCCTCTCCATCCCTCCCTCTCTCCTCTCCATCCCTCCCTCTCTCCTCTCCATCCCTCCATCTCTCCTCTCCCTCCCTCTCTCCTCTCATCCCTCTCTCCTCTCCATCCCTCCCTCCCTCTCTCCTCTCCATCCCTCCCTCCCTCCCTCTCTCCTCTCCATCCCTCCCTCCCTCTCTCCTCTCCATCCCTCCCTCCCTCTCTCCTCTCCATCCCTCCCTCTCTCCATCCCTCCCTCCCTCTCTCCTCTCCCTCCCTCCCTCTCTCCTCTCCTCTCCATCCCTCCCTCCCTCTCTCCTCTCCATCCCTCCCTCTCTCCTCTCCTCTCCATCCCTCTCTCCTCTCCTCTCCATCCCTCCCTCTCTCCTCTCCTCTCCTCTCCTCTCCCTCCCTCCCTCTCTCCTCTCCATCCCTCTCTCCTCTCCTCTCCATCCCTCCCTCTCTCCTCTCCATCCCTCCCTCCTCTCTCCTCTCCATTCCTCCCTCTCTCCTCTCCATCCCTCTCTCCTCTCCATCCCTCCCTCTCTCCTCTCCTCTCCCTCCCTCCCTCTCTCCTCTCCATCCCTCCCTCCCTCTCTCCATCCATCCCTCCCTCTCTCCTCTCCATCCCTCTCTTTCTCTGTTTGCTCACCTGGTTGTTTTTATTGTTTATTTTCTCTCTGCCCCCATCTCAGGACTTCTTAGATATGCAGATGTGTTCTATTCTATTCTGTTATATTCTATTATTTTCTATTCTGTTCCATTCTATTCTATTCTAAAAGTGGAAAAGTCCCTATGATATCACTGATATCAGCCATGTTTGTGTTTAAGCCAGAGGGACGAGAAGCATTATCTCTCCAGAGCTCTCCTTGTCTCCTTGTTAAGGACTTTTAATGATGATACTCTCTTCCTAATGGGAGCTCCCCTGTTCACACTTCATGATGATTCTCTCTTTATACCCCCTCTCGCGACCCCATTGCCCTTCCCCCTGCGTACGCTGGGCTGCTCATCTCTGGTTCACAGACCTCCGCCCCATTTATTAAAGAGCGCTGGGCCGATTTTCCATCTACCCATCCTTCTCCTCTATCCTTTCATCCCTCCCTCCCTCTCTCCTCTCCATCCCTCCCTCTCTCCTCTCCATCCTTCCCTCTCTCCTCTCCATCCCTCCCTCTCTCCTCTCCATCCCTCCC